>NW_017308411.1:80932-104559 GCF_000935625.1 Nanorana parkeri | reverse complement strand
GGTCAGAATCAGACGAAAGGTTCCATCATTTTCCTATTTTAAATGTAATTAGCCGCTCGGCTGAGTTCGGGAGCTGTACGGGCTATTGTGAATAGCCCGTACAGCACCCCTTCGGTTCTATTGAACCGAAGGGGTCCTGGGGCTGAGGCTAGGCGAAGGATCGGCCGAAGCTACGGCCAGATCCTTCGGCTGCTTCGTGAATAGACCCCAAAATCTCCTTATCCTATAGCTGACCTCGGCCGTATCAGGTTCCAGCTTTGTGAAAAATATAAAACCTGCCTTTGTAGAGCCAAATAAAAAATGCTAAACGAATAATATAAATTATACAATACATTGGGAATATAGATTAGCTATCACATCTAATACTATGATGGTGCCAGTTACAATACTAACATGCCTTAGCACAGTGATTGCCAACCAGTGGATGGTCAGCTCTTCTGGAGCTACAAATCCCACATGTATGAAATATAATCACATGTATGAAGATAAAAATCCTTATCTTGGTGTTGGAGCTTTGTCAGTTGAACCAGATAGATAAATTACCTCAACATGTTCAGTCATCCATTGACGTTGCATTTCTTTTGAATATCAAGTATAATTCTTGTTATATAACATGTGTCTCCGTGTTTCCTGACTTCATGGTGTCACCTGTAGTACAAACCTTTCCTAAACACCTGAAGATGTAGAGATAAGCTGAACTCATTTACTTATTTATGGCCCAGCTTGTCTGGAAGGGTTTTGCTTTGTATTGTTTAGTGTTTTAATGAATAATGAATATTTAAGTGTAAATAAATGTGAGAAAATAAAGACCTGAAAATGTGTGAAGCGTTATTTTATTAACGTGACTGAGCGTGAGAGGTGGAAGGGATTCCCCAGGTTCTGGAAGTAGTAGTAGGGCATTGAGAGGAAGAAGAGGGGGGAAATTGATTAGTGAAAGGAGAGGAAAAGAAGTGAGCAGCAGGAAAGGAGATTGATGAGATGCATGGGGGAGTCTTTTATAGATTTCATTTTTTGGCGCAAGTTTTCAGAAAGATTTTTTTTTTTACAAAGTTGTCAGTTAATAAGATATTTCCAACACAGAGCACACTTAGAATGATAACCCCACAAATACATTCTGCTACTCCTCCTGAGTATGCCGATATCACAGATATTAGGGATGTTCAGATACCAAGTACTGTCCAAGTACAAGTACAGATACTTTTCCAAGACTAGACTAAAACTAGAGGCAGATGTCATTTTTAAGGAGCATGCGGAGCTCCTGGGATTTGTGCATTCCTGTTTAAATTATTTTTTTTCTAAATAGATATTAGGGATGCACTGATACAATTTTTTCAAGTAAACGTACTGATTTAGCGGTGCTGCCGGGATGTCCCCTCCGTGTGCGTCCCCGCACAGTGGCTTGAACTGGGACACCGTTCGTCCGTCGGACCGGAACCCGACACGGAGCCACTCGGACCGGAACCTGACGCTCTCGGACCGGGACCCGACAGATACATTTTTGTTTATTGTCATGTGACAGTTTTTCTAAAAGAATACAGACTAATGATTTCAGGACGGTGGTAGAGCGCCAGAGCCCTGTGAAAATGCCAAGTATCCGCACTGGTATCTGAACATCCCTAACAGATATGAGACTTTTTTGCCGCCTTGCCGAATAAGGGAGCCCAATATCCAGGGATGAAAACTGAAATAACAAAAAATCCCAAAACTATACAATTTTTTTTGTCGACAAGCATGCCTACCAGTTATCCTCTGCCCACTCCATGCTGTTGAGACTAGTGGTGGGAAGGCAGAGAATGGGGGATGCTGCCGGATAAAATGAGGTCCACTCTGGAGTAGTGGGTAGGCCTCCCTGGGGCTGGGCAGAATGATGGGACCTACAATTGACCACTTAGTGAGCCTTCAGTCTATGGCAGGGGGGCAGAGGTGGTATTTTACTGCGGGGGCTGCCACAGGCCCAACAGTTGATTGACAGTAAACTTTCAGTTACAAATTGTAGATGAAAAAATATGCAGAAGTACCCAGTAGAGGTCTGTAATTTTTAAATGACAAACAACTACTAGGTACTTACTACATTGTTTTTTGCCCAGATACTCAGGGCCCACAGGGGAAATCCCCTGTTCCTGTGTGGGCCAGTCCTCTTCTGGTTAAATGTGATTAACTGCTACTAGCTGTACCATGACTTGAAAAAATGAGATCCTTCACAATAAGGAAATTCCACCGGCAATAAGGAAAAGCCACCAGGAAATTCTCTATTCCTTTATAAATCAGTACGAGTATGTAAAAAACAATGCACTACCCTAGTTATACATCACATACCCATTGTGAGCAGGCGATCGGTAGCTGGCACATAAGCCCCCTGGGAATAAGCAGTCTCTTGGGCACAGATACCAAATCCAGGGGAGTAGTGGCAAACAGTGCAGTGTTTATTGGTGATATTTACAAGAGCATTCACAGGTGCTGTACATACAGGGGTTCACAAGAAATGAACAAAATAAAACCGAGCCGTATCCCGGCACTAACTTCACAAACAAAAGATATAGCTCCTAACTAACAGGCTGAGCAGGCCTACCGCTTGTCAGCCTCCACCTAAACTGTTTGCCACCAACCATACAGCTCACTCAGACAGGACTTGTCTGATCCCCAGGCAGAGAGCTCCGAGTACAGGTTCCAGGTGAGCTTAGTTTTGCTAGTGGAGAGAGGAGTAAACCCTGCACTGGAGCCCGGATCAGCAGTTCCTAAATGTATAGGAGAGGAACCTGGGAGACCTATAAACTCCAAACAGGACTTTCCCAGGCTCCCTCTGGGATGCTCTGCTACACCATACATTTAAACATGTTACCATTTCACTTTAATTTTGGTGGCTGCAATAAAGATGGAAATGATTTCCTCCAGTGTCCTGGTATCTTATAACAGCGAGGAAACAAGTGTTTTGCTTTAGTCAAATTTACTCCAATTTTTCTGTATAGACCTGCAGCACACCTGACTGGCTCCCTGTCCTTCCCCTCCCTCCCATTTCTCAGCTCTGTTGTACAAGGACTGCAAGGGACTAATGCCAAGTAAACATCAGGTACTTACACTGCTTACATTTCAATAAATACATTTAGTGATGTTCAGTATTCCTCAATACAGAGCTGCATTCATTTGTGTCTTTTATATCTGCCTGGAGTTCAGCTTTAATCTCGGTGCTCGTAGTACAAGATTATTTCTCCCTTTCAGGTGTTCCGGTATCCTATAACACGGCCAGAGTCAGATTTACTCTCATCCTCTTTATTTGTATAAAGGTCGACAAGTCTGTTGTGTTTGCATTACCATTTGCATTATACATTCAAAGAAGTCACTCTCTATGTGTAAATATAAAGCACTTCTATCATTTTATACAGACGGCTCATGTATATGATTCCAATGATGGCAAATTCTACAGAGGAAGGCTATGACCAGAGAGATTTAACACAATATCTGAGTACATTTGGATGTGTTGTAACATTCTCAGTGGCAGGTCTGCTGATACAATCATTTATTGTTGCTGTTAATGTTATTGGCTGGATGAAGGGAAGATCAATAATAGGGGCCGACACAATCATCACCTCTATTGGGATATCACGGATCTTCCTTTACACAAATTACCTGATGTATATAGCTTTACAATTTTATTTTCCGGAGCTCCCAGAAATATTTACAGTCTTGAATGTATTCACTGCAAATACATCAGCTTTTGCCGATATCTGGTTATCCACCCTGCTCTCCATCTTCTTCTACTTCAAGATCTCCACCTTTCACAACATCGTCTTTTTACGTCTGAAGGCCTTCATATCAAGAAGAGTCTTCCACCTGATCATTGCCTCTGTGCTGATGTCTGTAGTATACTCATCCATGTATTTTGTTGTTGTGTATTCTAGGATTTCAACACAGAATTACACTTTATCCTACAGACAGAAAGAGACAATGTCATATTATTATACAGTGGGGACTGCTCTCCCTCTTCTAATGACCCTTGTAGCTTCGCTTCTTCTCATTATTTTGCTCGGTTTCCACCTGAGAAGGATGAAGATTCGTGGGAATGTGACGAGCAGTACAGACCCCTACTACAGGACCGTGAAGTATACAGTTGTCTCTTTCCTAGTCTGTGCCTATTATATGTTATATTATTTATTGCCTCAAATGATAAGGGATGATACGGTCATTAGATGGTTTAGTGTTATAATAATAATTTTTCCAGGCCTGCATTCTGTTTTCCTAATTTATGCGTCAACCAAACTGAGAAACCATTTCCTCAGGATTGTCCGTTGTGGAACTAATTGCCTGTGCAACAGAAACCCTCCTGGACCTCGCTCTGGAGAGTCGGTGGAGGTGACCGTTTGTGAATGAAAAGAAAAAAGAGCGATTCTTTCATTTTAAGCAAGCGCAAGAAATATTTTTATGTTTTCCCGGCTTGTACAATTATTAGTAACATGGATAATTTTTTTTATTTTTCTGTCATATTCATAATCTGAAAATACAATAGAGAGCAAAAGGCACAAAACAGATAAATTCAAACACCCAAATACATCTATATGTATGATGAATATCCAAACTGATGAATGTGCAGTCATTGCTTCATGTACAGTTAGAGCATTTTTTAGTTAATATGCATTCTATGTGCAATGAATGTTGCAGTGAAAGTATGGAGTATGGGGAATCCTTATAAATAGAACAAGGTGCAGCAAGTTTTGACTTCGCACAAATCTGCCTTAATTGGTCTTTTACATGTTTATCTAGAAAGTTTGGAGTTGAAGTTATATCATTTATTGGCTAACATTTGTTATGAAAGATGCAAACTTTTCATGCCTTAGATCCTTTCTTTAGGCTTTATACAATTCTGATCTGCATTCCTCTGAAATACACATTGTATTTGCTATATATATCTTTGGGTCCTCTGGGTTGTTAAATACATTTGTACTAAGTTCTCTATTCCAAGTTCTATCGTCTAAATCAGTTTTGTATATATATTTTTTCTCTCTTCTTATTTTCCACTTCCTTGTCTCACAGTCTGCCTTTAAAATGTATGTAAAGCCAAAACCCATTAAGTGTCTATTTAGTCTCCTGACCAGCTCCTCTGGAAACTTGCTATGCCCCTGAGGGGCATAAGCTGTTTATTTACATTTTTATGATGAGCTTTAATTTCTTATCAAAACATGTTGTTTGTTGTTTATTCACTATATATAATTTTCCTTTATTATCTTAAGAACAGATGTTTACCTTTAATATTTGGAAATAATTTTAACAAAATTGTATATTTAATATTTAAAAATATGTTTAAAAATTAGGATATTTAGTTTGTAAAACAATAAAACCATTTTCAGTTGAGAGCCAATAAGGTTAAAAAATATAATCACATGTGTGAAAATAAAGATCCTTATCTTGGTGTTAGAGTTTTTTTCAATTGAACCTGATAGCTAAACAAACTCAACATGTTCAGTCATCCATTGACGTTACATTTCTTTAAATTCTTGTGTTCGTGTTTGCAGACTTTATGTTGTCACCTGTAGTACAAACCTTTTCTAAATGCCTGAAAGAAGTAGAGATAAGCTGATGTTATTTACTTATATATTGGCAAGTTTGTCTGGAAGGGATTTGCTTTGCATTGTTGAGCAGTTTAATAAATGTTTAAGTGTAAATAAATGTGAGAAAATAAAGACCTCAAAATGAGTGAAGCGTTATTTTATTAACATGACTGAGCGTGAGAGGTGGAAGGGATTCCCCACGTTCAGGAAATAGTGGTAGGGCATCGAGGGAAAGAAGTATGCATCCAAATTTCTGAATGTAAGATATAAGTAATACAAAATTATCCAAATTTTCTGATACAATTCGGATGCATCCAATTTATTTTCCAATTGTCAATTAGAAAGAACTTTTGTTGTTAGATGTTAAAAGAATAATAATAAAAAAAACCAGCATGGATTCCCCTTCCCAATTCATACCAGAGTATTTAGGTCTGATAGGAAAATAAATGCGTACGGTTCCCCCTAAAATCCCCTACCAGACCCTTGCTATGAGCAGCAGCCTGGCAGAGCAGGAAAGGAGGGGGGTGACAATGCGGCCCCCCCTGCACCATAACAGGCCGCATACCCTCGACATTGGGAGGGTGCTTTGTCGGGGGGAACCCCTGGAAAAGCACCTTTTCCCCATGGCGATGAGGACAAGGGCCTCTTCCCCACAACCCTGGCTCAGGGGTTGTGGGGGTCTGTGGGCAGGGGAACTTATCTGAATCTGGGTCCTCCTTTCATAAAGGGGACACCCATTTGCCGCCCCCTCCGTGAATGAATAAGGGGTAGATGTTACCTTACTCATTCAGCAAACAGCAGAATTGTAAATAAACACACAAAACCGTATACAAAGTCCTTTATTTAAAAAAAAAAAAACTCAACACAAGTTGTTGACAAGTCCTTTTTTGAAAAACAACCAAATAAAAAAGTTCCCATCGATGTAATCCACACATATGAATCATGTTGTCCAGCAATGTAGATCCATGTCAATCATGAAGGACGATGACAGCGAACTATCCCAATGAATAATACCCGACGCCCGCCGACACGATCGATCCCAACAAACTCTTGGTGCAAAATGACAGCTCTGACCCAAATGTCAACAAAGGGTCCGAGTGAGTTGTGACATCAAGCATGTCTACCAGTTATCCTCTGCCCACTCCATGCTGTGGAGACTAGTGGTGGGAAGGCAGAGAATGGGGGATGCTGCCGGATAAAATGAGGACCACTCTGGAGTAGTGGGTAGGCCTCCCTGGAGCTGGGCAGAATTATGGGACCTGCAATTGACAACTTAGTGATCCTCCAGTCCATGGCAGGTGGGCAGAGGCAATATTTTACTGCGGGGGCTGCCAAAGGCCCCTCAGTTGATTGACAGTAAACTTTCAGTTACAAATTGTAGATGGAAAAATATGCAGAAGTACCTAGTAGAGGTCTGTAATTTTTAAATTATAGATTACTAGGTACTCCCTCAATCGTTTTTTGCCCACATACTCAAGGCCCACACGGGAAATCCCCTGTTCCTGTGTGGGTCAGTCCTCTTCTGGTTAAATGTGATTAACTGCTACTAGCTGTACCATGACTTGAATAAACGAGATCCTTCACAATAAGAGAAGCCACCAGGAAATTCTCTATTCCTTTATAAATCAGTATGAGTCTGTCAAAAACAATGCACTACCCTAGTTATACATCACATACCCATACATTAAAATATGTTACAATTTCACTTTAATTTTAGTGGCTGCAATAAAGATGGAGATGATTTCCTCCAGTGTCCTGGTATCTTATAACAGCGAGGAAACAAGTGTTTTGCTTTAGTCAAATTTTCTCCAATTTTCTGTATAGACCTGCAGCACACCTGACTGGCTCCCTGTCCTGCCCTCCCTCCCCTTGCCCAGCTCTATGTACAGGGACTGCAAGGGACTAATATCAAGTAAACGTCAGCTACTTACACTGCTTACATTTAAATTAATACCTTTAGTGATGTTCAGTATTCCTCAATACAGAGCTGCATCCATTTGTGTCTCTTATATCTGCCTGGAGTTCAGCTTTAATCTCGGTGCTCATAGTACAAGAGATCATTTTTCCCGCCCGTTGTTCTGGTATCCTATAACACGGCCAGAGTCAGATTTACTCTCATGTTCTTTATTTCTATAAAGGTTGACACGTCTGTTGTGTTTGCATTACCATTTGCATTAAAAATTCAAAGAAGTCTCTTTCTATGTATAAATATAAAGCACTTCTATCATTTTATACAGACGGCTCCTGTATATGATTCCAATGATGGCAACTTCTACAGAGGAAGACTATTATCAGATAGATTTAACACAATATCGGATTCCATATGGCTGTGTTGTAATATTCTCATTGGCAGGTCTGCTGATACAATCATTTATTGTGGCTGTTAATGTCATTGACTGGATGAAGGGAAGATCAATAACAGGGGCCGACCAAATCATCACCTCTATTGGGATATCACGGATCTTCCTTTACACAAATTACCTGATGTATGTAGCTTCAATATTTTATTTTCCGGAGCTCCCAGAAATTATTAAAATCTTAAATGTATTCACTGCAAGTACATCAGATTTTGCCGATATCTGGTTATCAAACCTGCTCTCCCTCTTCTTCTACATCAAGATCTCCACCTTTCACAACATCGTCTTTTTACGTCTGAAGGCCTTCATATCAAGAAGAGTCGTCCACCTGATCATTGCCTCTGTGCTGATTTCTGTAGTATACACATCCATGTATTATGTTGCTGAATATTCTAGTATTTCAACACAAAATGACACTTTATCCTACAGACAAGAAGATATAATGTCATATTATTATACAGTGGGGACTGCTCTCCCTCTTCTAATGACCTTTGTAGCTTCGCTTCTTCTCATTACTATGCTCGGTTTCCACCTGAGAAGGATGAAGATTCGTGGGAATGTGACGAGCAGTACAGACCCCTACTACAGGACCATGAAGTATACAGTTGTCTCTTTCCTGGTCTGTGCCTATTATATGTTATATTATTTATTGCCTCAAATGATAAAGGATATTTCGGTCACTATATGGTTTAGTGTTATAATAATAATTTTTCCAGGCCTACATTCTGTTTTCCTAACTTATGTGTCAATGAAACTAAGAAACCATTTCCTCAGGATTGTCCGATGTGGGACTAATTGCCTCTGCAACAGAAGCCCTCCTGGACCTCGCTCTACAGAGTCGGTGGAGGTGACCTGTTTGTGAATGAAGAAACAAAGAGCGATCCTTTCATTATAAGAAAGCGCTAGAAAAATGTTATTGTTTTCCCGGCTTGAACTATTATAAGTAACATGGATATTTTTAATTTTTTTTAAGATAATATTCATAATCTGCAAATACAATAGATAGCAAAAGGCACAAAACAGATACAATTCAAACACACAAACACATCTATATGTATGATGAATATCTAAACTGATGAATGTGCAGTCATTGCTTCATATACAGTTAAAGCACTTTTTTTGTGAATATGCATTCTATGTGCAATGAATGTTGGAGTATGGGGAATCCTTAAAAATAGCACAAGGTGCAGAAAGTTTTGACTTCACACACAATCTGCCTTAATTGGTCTTTTATATGTTTATCTAGAAAGTTTGGAGTTGAAGTTATATCATTTATTGGCTTTTGTTATGAAAGATGCAAGCTTTTCATGCCTTAGATCCCTTCTTTAGGCTTTATACAATTTTGATTTGCATACCTCTGAAATACACATTGTATTTGCTATATATATCTTTGGGTCCTCTGGGTTGTTAAATACATTTGTACTAAGTTCTCTATTCCAAGTTCTATCGTCTAAATCAGTTTTGTATATATATTTTTTCTCTCTTCTTATTTTCCACTTCCTTGTCTCACAGTCTGCCTTTAAAATGTATGTAAAGCCAAAACCCATTAAGTGTCTATTTAGTCTCCTGACCAGCTCCTCTGGAAACTTGCTATGCCCCTGAGGGGCATAAGCTGTTTATTTACATTTTTATGATGAGCTTTAATTTCTTATCAAAACATGTTGTTTGTTGTTTATTCACTATATATAATTTTCCTTTAGGCACAATGAAGGCAGGTATATTTCGCCACTATTTGGGCTGTGGTCCCCTTAAGGGGCCCAGAGGCTTAACCTCCCTGACACAGGAAGCAGCTAAAAGTGTCAGCAACTGTGTTGCTGTATTGCTGTATCGCTGTTCTACTGTGCTGGGCTGCAAGCCTAACATTCCTGGGAAGGGATTCCCCAGGTCTGGGGCTTCATACAACAAGTCGGTGAGACATCTTTTGTTTTGTTATTTGTGCTGAAGATAAGCAAATATTTGTGTTTACCTTTTTCTGCTGCCCTGCAAGAGCAAATAACAAGACTTGTGTTATGGAAAACCGACTGTGCGAGTTTGCAAACTTAATACTCAGAAATACATTTTATTAGAATTGTATCTTTAATATTTACAAATCATATTAATAGAATTGCATATTTATTATTTAGAAAAAACATATTAATAGATTGTTATCTTTAATATTCAGAATTTTTATTTTTTTTAAATGCTGTGTTTGTTGCTGGTACATGTAAATAGGAAATGTCAAATGAAAAATAAATTGGAAATATTGGTTAGCTATCCCATCTTATACTATGTTGGTGACAGTTACAATACCTAACATGTCTTAGAATAATAATTGCCAACCAGTGGATCATCAGCTCTTCTGAAGCTACAAATCCCAGCATGTCCTATAGACCAAAAAGCACAGAGGTCAGGGATCAGGCATAAGCTTCGGCTTTGGGATGAACATGGGTTTCACCTGAATCCGGCCTGTTCATAGTTCTTCGGATGGAACCTCCTCCTGCTATAGCTGGAAGTTTGTCATTTAGCACATAAGGATTTTTCTTCTCCATGTTAGTTGGAGATGAACAGAAAAAAAGAATCCGACATTTGGTCATAACAGTCAATGGAATGGACACTTGCAGATGATAGTCTCAATTTTCCAAAGTTTACACAACAGGAGAAGGATATTTAGTTTGTAAAACAATAAAACCATTTTCAGCTGAGAGCCAATAAGGATAAAAAATATAATCACATGTGTGAAAATAAAGATCCTTATCTTGGTGTTGGAGTTTTTTCAATTGACCTTAATAGCTAAATGAACTCAACATGTTCAGTCATCCATTGACGTTACATTTCTTTTGAATATCAAGTAAAATACTTGTGTTCGTGTTTGCAGACTTTATGTTGTCACCTGTAGTACAATTTCTAAATGCCTGAAGACGTAGATATAATCTGATTTTATTAACTTATCTTTTGCCAAGTCTGTCTGGAAGGGTTATTTTTTGAGTGGGTAATAAACTTTTAAGTGTAAATAAATGTAAGAAAATAAAGACCTGAAAATGTGTGAAGCGTTATTTTATTAACATGACTGAGCGTGAGAGGTGGAAGGGATCCCCCAGGTTCTGGAAGTAGTGGTAGGGCGTAGAGGGGAAGAAATATGCATCTGAATTTCCGAATGAATGAAATCACTAATCCGAATTTATCCAAATTTTCCGATAACAACATTCGGATGCATCGAAAATGTTTTCAAAATGTCAGTAAGAAAGAACTTTTGTTATTAGATGTTAAAAGAATAATAATAACACCTGACATCCCTCAAGCCCTAACCGACCTGGATCTGCCATCCATCTCTCAACCATTTCGTGGCTCCCTAGAAGAACCCCTCACACTATCAGAAATCAAATGGGCTGTTAAAACGCTAAAAGTAAATAAAAAGCCAGGCCCCGATGGCTACACCCCGCTATACTACAAAAAATACTTGGATCACCTGGCTCCCCTTTTGCTGGAAGCGCTTAACTCGATACGCAATGGCGCCTGCCCAAGGCCAGACACCCTATCGGCTATGATCTGCATGATTCCTAAGCCTGATTTAGATAATTCCAACTGCTCTAATTTTCGGCCCATATCATTGCTAAATGTTGATATAAAAATATTGGCGAAAATTTTAGCAGCCCGCCTTAATAAAGACATCACCTCCATAATTCATGGAGATCAGGTGGGTTTTATAAAGCAAAACAAATGACAAACACACTCGACAATTCGTCACCAGTTATACAGCAAGGTGCACACGAAATGGGCTTTGAACAGTAAAACAGTAGAAAGGAATCATGGCACACTCACAAACCAGCATGTAAAACAACTTGTCTCACCACTAAGGTTAATAACAGAGGTTTGGATACACGTCTTCTGCAGAAAATGTGAAAGCCGCACTGCCGCGCCAAGGCACCTCTTATAGTGCCTCACATTGCTGCTCCGCGCCTGGTCACACTACACTCTATCCTGGTTAGGGTAGATATCTGCCATCAAGATGACCTATTTGCCAAAACTACTTTACATTTTCAGGGTTTTCCTAACAATCCAGGGGCATGCCTGCTAGTTGAAGCGGCCAGGACTAGGAATATTCCATTAATGCTACATCCAAAAAGCTTTGATACCTTGCCCTGGCCCTTCCTCTTTAATACACTGCAAAAGTGGGCGTTTGGCCCTAAGTTCCTTTCTTGGGTCCGAGCACTGTACACGAACCTGAGCGCATCAGTCAAATATACAGGTCATCGCTCAACCTCATTCCCAATCAAGGCACACGGCAGGGCTGCCCCCTGTCCCCGCTGCTCTTTGCGCTAGCTATAGAACCCCTGGCCAAACTTATCAGAAAGCACCCAAATGTCACCGGACTCTCCATTGCAGGTCACCAACATAAACTAAGTTTATTCGCAGGCGACATTTTGCTGTTTGTCTCGAACCCGTCCATTTCCCTACCAAATTTGTTCGCTATTCTTGACCAATACGAAGCCGCATCGGGTCTGAAAGTTAACCCCCATAAATCAAAAGCCCTTAACGTAACGCTACCAACCCCAATGGTGGACGCCCTTAGAACCACTTTCCCTTTCGTATGGGAACCCCAAGCATTACGTTATCTAGGCATACGCCTTACTGCAACATACGACACCCTATATGAAGCAAACTACCCTATTCACACGCCTCACATTGCTGCTCCGCGCCTGGTCACACTACACTCTATCCTGGTTAGGGTAGATATCTGCCATCAAGATGACCTATTTGCCAAAACTACTTTAAATTTTCAGGGTCCTACCAATCCCGGTACCACGACATAGACTCAGGATTCTACAGCGCCAAATTTCTAACTTCATCTGGCAGGCCGGCCGGCCGCCCACGTATATCTCGCGCCACGTTATACGTACAGAAACTAGGAGGCGGCCTGGGTGTCCCCCAAGTCTCAGCTTACTACACGGCTGCCCAGTTGCAGTGCTCCTGAAGTATCACGCTACTATAGATCCCCCACTGTGGGTCTCCCTAGAAGCGGTTGACTGTGACCCTCTGACTGTTCACAACCTCCTCTGGCTACTCCCCAAGGATAGACAATATTTATCGATTATCGAATCGAATCACAGGACATTCCCTACGCATCTGGGATGCACATAAATACTCGAGTCACCTGATGTCTGCACACCGCCCACTCCTATCCTTCTTGAAAAATCCCCTGTGATTCCCCCTTTCCTCCTGGCTATGATTACCTTCTCGCATTCCGCCATTGGATATCAGGGAATGCGACAGTACTACACAAACTGTACACTGCTGCGGGCCCTAAAACGTTCCAACTACTTTGTGATTCCTTTAAATTTATCTCTGCGCAAGTACCCTCATTCCCTACAGGTCCAATGTTCACCTCGTTTGAGCAAACCTGTTCGAATGACCCCTTCGCGCCGGGCCTAATCACCCAAATCTATGCCCAGGTGCTGTCGGGCATAGCACCCCCTAATGATAGTTATATGTTAGCCTGGGAAAAAGATCTGGGCAAACCTGTAAATGAGGATAGCTGGAGCACCACTTGGGAAGTGACCAAGTCTAGCTCGCAGAGCATTGTAATGTCCCCCGGCTTCCTGGCTCCTCCCGACTGCGTTCCAGGCTGGGGCGCATCGGCCGCGGTGCACGCCGCTCTCCTCCTCCCCCTTGACGGAAGTGTAGATGCGTTCCACGCTGGAACGCGGAAGTAGCCCACGGCCGCGTGACGTCACGGCCGCGGGCTATTTAAACTTGCCATAGATGCTGTGGGGTGTTCGATGATTGGGATCATAGCCCATACACCCCACAGGAACCTCACCAGCCGCCTCGAACCTCTCCTCACGGAGGAAACAGCTCCCCAGCAGCCAGCATCCAGTGGACATCTCTTGGAGGAATCTGATTGCACCTACCAGGAAACTGCAAGTATCTTCAAGCTATATCTTGACTATATCTTGGCTCACAGACGCTGCCCTCTGGTGGAGACTTTGGGTATCGCCTCTCTCATGTTTTCAATACTATACCCAGTTATGCTGTATGAAGGGGAGAATTGATGTTATCTGTCATAGAGACTACACCATTCGCTCACACCTCAATTCCAGATAAGATTGCCATCATCAGGGATTGGGTTATTAGTCTGTACTACATCGAAGGTTATTACGGATTACTATTTAGCGGTCCATGATGACTTAATCCCCTACTCTCCGTTTAAGATTGAGAGAGCCGCCGGGGATTTAAGCCTGACAACCGCACTACACCCCCAGTTGGAACCGCAGCTGTGATCCACCATACTCTTCCCAAGCCGGGCCCTGACAAGCATGCAGGCGCTGGAAACCAACTATAAGCTCCTCTTCCGCTGGTACCTGGTGCCTAGCAGGCTGAGGACGTTTACTCCGGGCCACACTGGTCAATGCTTCCGAGGATGTGGGGAAGTGGGCTCCTACATCCATACTTGGTGGCACTGCCCCACTGTGCAGTCCTTCTGGACCAGAGTCTTTGCCTTTATGTCCACCATAATGGCTCTCACACTGACGCCTGACCCAGGAATCGCTCTACTTAACCTGCCCCCTGAGGAAATGGCACCTAAACAACACAAGTTCCTGCTTCATGGTTTAACAGCAGCTAAACAGATAGTGGCGAGGTCATGGCAATCCGCCACAGTTCCTTTTGCGGAACTGGAACGCCGACTTCACTGGTTCTTTGCCAATGAACGTCTCACGGCACGGCTGAACGATAAAGTCCCTCGCTTCGAACTGATCTGGGACCCCTGGATTCAGCATCTACAGGCTAAATCGTTTGATGCTAGGTTACTGACACTCTGACTTCAGGGTGAGGATACGCGCCCTCATGCCCTCTCAACAGAATCGAATCCCTCCCAAATCTCCCTTACCCCCATCTATGTAGTAACGCTGAACCCTCATTCACCAAACAGCAAAATTGTAAATAAACACACAACACCATATACAAAGTCCTTCATCAAAAAAACAAACACAACACAGGTTTTTGACAAGTTCTTTATTGAAAAAAACAAACAAAAAACGTTCCCATCGATGTAATCCACACATCAATCATGTCGTCCAGCAATGTAGATCCATGCCAATCATGATGACAGACAACTATCCCAATGAATAATACCTGACGCCCGCCGACACGACCGTTCCCGACAAACTCTTGGCGCAAAATGACAGCTCCGACCCAAATGTCAACAAAGGGTCGGAGTGAGTCGTGACATCAAGCATGTCTACCAGTTATCCTCTGTCCACTCCATGCTGTGGAGACTAGTGGTGGGAAGGCAGAGAATGGGGGATGCTGCCGGATAAAATGAGGTCCACTCTGGAGTAGTGGGTAGGCCTCCCTGGGGCTGGGCAGAATGATGGGACCTACAATTGACCACTTAGTGAGCCTTCAGTCTATGGCAGGGGGGCAGAGGTGGTATTTTACTGCGGGGGCTGCCACAGGCCCAACAGTTGATTGACAGTAAACTTTCAGTTACAAATTGTAGATGAAAAAATATGCAGAAGTACCCAGTAGAGGTCTGTAATTTTTAAAAGACAGACTACTAGGTACTTACTACTAATGGATAAATGTGATTAACTTCTACTAGCTATACTATGACTTGAATAAATGAGATCCTTCACAATAAGAGAAGCCACCAGGACATTTTTCATTCCTTTATAAATCAGTATGAGTCTGTCAAAAACAATGCACTACCCTAGTTCTACATCACATACAGGGCCGTCTTTAACGCAGGGCAAAAGGGGCAGCTGCCCAGGGCCCAGTCATTGTTGTGGGGCCCAAAGTGCAGCTGGCAAAGGTGACTTTTGCACCTGGATAAGGGATAGGGAGCCTGCCAGGTGAGGGGACTACAGCCTGAATCAGGGTAGCATGAACAGGGGGTGTCTGATGAGGAGGCCCTGAGTGTCTGTACTGGCTGCTGCATGTGTGTATTAGGGAACACAACATCCAGAGAGAGTGGTCACTACATGCTGCTTGTCTGTATGTGATGGGGGTCACTACATGCTTTCCATGTACATATGATGAGGGACAAAAAACTTTAGTAAGGCTGCATAGACAGTCGTCTGCGGGCGCCGGGGGGGAGGGATGGGAGAGAGGGGGTGAATAATGCACCTTCACCTGTGTACACAATAATCCTTGCACCGGGCCCGCCCTTGAGTCCGCAAAAGATACACCTGCGCCACTCTTCTGTTTACTGTGCGATCGGTATTGCATAGTGTTGCTCCGCTCCTGCGTATGCATGGGCGAAATTGCATGGCGGGGGCGGGTAGGGGGCCGGGATAGGTAGGAACGGGGGGGCCAAGAAAATGTTTGCCCAGGGTCCAATCAGTATTAAAGACGGCCCTGATCACATACCATACATTCAAACATGTTACCATTTCACTTTAATTTTAGTGGCTGCAAAAAAGATGGAGATGATTTCCTCCAGTGTCCTGGTATCTTATAACAGCGAGGAAACAAGTGTTTTGCTTTAGTCAAATATACTCCGATTTTCTGTATAGACCTGCAGCACACCTGACTGGCTCCCTGTCCTTCCCCTCCCTCCCATTTCTCAGCTCTGTTGTACAGGGACTGCAAGGGACTAATATCAAGTAAATGTCAGGTACTCACACTGCTTACATTTAAATTTAATACATTTAATGATGTTCAGTATTCCTCAATACAGAGCTGCATCCATTTGTGTCTCTTATATCTGCCTGGAGTTCAGCTTTAATCTCGGTGCTCATAGTACAAGAGATCATTTCTCTCCCGCCCGGTGTTCCGGTATCCTATAACACGGCCAGAGTCAGATTTACTCTCATCCTCTTTATTTGTATAAAGATCGACACGTCTGTTGTGTTTGCATTACCATTTGCATTATAAATCAAAGAAGTCTCTTTCTATGTGTAAATATAAAGCACTTCTATCATTTCTATACAGACGGCTCATGTATATGATTCCAATGATGGCAGATTCTACAGAGGGAGGCTATGATCAGAGAGATTTAACACAATATCTGATTCCATATGGCTGTGTTGTAATATTCTCATTGGCAGGTCTGCTGATACAATCATTTATTGTTGCTGTTAATGTCATTGGCTGGATGAAGGGAAGATCAATGACAGGTGCCGACCAAATCATCACCTCTCTTGGGATATCACGGATCTTCCTTTACACAAATTACCTGATGTATGTAGCTTTCAAATGTTATTTTATGGAGCTCCCAGAAATATTTAGAGACTTGAATGCATTCACTGCAAGTACAACAGCTTTTGCCGATATCTGGTTATCCACCCTGCTCTCCATCTTCTTCTACTTCAAGATCTCCACCTTTCACAACATCGTCTTTTTACATCTGAAGGCCTTCATATCAAGAAGAGTCTTCCACCTGATCATTGCCTCTGTGCTGATGTCTGTAGTATACTCATCCATGTATTTTGTTGCTGAATATTCTAGAATTTCAACACAAAATGACACAAAATGACTACAGACAGAAAGAGGCAATATCATATTATTATACAGTGGGGACTGTTCTCCCTCTTCTAATGACCTTTGTAACTTCGCTTCTTCTCATTATTTTGCTCGGTTTCCACCTGAGAAGGATGAAGATTCGTGGGAATGTGACGAGCAGTACAGACCCCTACTACAGGACCGTGAAGTATACAGTTGTCTCTTTCCTGGTCTGTGCCTATTATATGTTATATTATTTTTTTCCTAGAATGATAAGGGATGATTCGGTCACTATATGGTTTGATGTTATAATGATAATTCTTCCAGTCCTACATTCTGTTTTGATAATTTATGTGTCAGTGAAACTAAGAAACCATTTCCTCGGCATTGTCCGTTGTGGAACTAATTGCCTGCGCCGCAACAGAAACCCTCCTGGACCTCGCTCAGGAGAGTCGGTTGAGATGACCCGTTTGTGAATGAAGAAAAAAAGAGATCCTTTCATTTTAAGCAAGTGCTAGACAAATGTTATTGTTTTCCCGGCTTGCACTTTTATTAGTAACATGGATATTTTTTTTTATTTTTAGATAATATTCATAATCTGCAAATACAATAGATAGCAAAAGGCACAAAACAGATACATTCAAACACACAAACACATCTATATGTATGATGAATATCCAAACTGATGAATGTGCAGTCATTGCTTCATGTACAGTTAGAGCATTTTTTAGTTAATATGCATTCTATGTGCAATGAATGTTGCAGTGAAAGTATGGAGTATGGGGAATCCTTAAAAATAGCACAAGGTGCAGAAAGTTTTGACTTAGCACACACAATCTGCCTTAATTGGTCTTTTAACTGTTTATCTAGAATGTTTGGAGTTGAAGTTATATCATTTATTGGCTAACATTTGTTATGAAAGATGCAAACTTTTCATGCCTTAGATCCTTTCTTTAGGCTTTATACAATTCTTATGTACATACCTCTGAAATACACATTGTACTTGCTTTATATATCTGTGGGTCCTCTGGGTTCTTAAATACATTTTTACTAAGTTCTATAGTCTACATCAGTTTTGTATATTTTTTATGTTTTTTCTCTCCTCTTATTTTCCACTTCCTTGTCTCACAGTCTGCCTTTAAAATGTATGTAAAGCCAAAACCCATTGAGTGTCTATTTGGTCTCCTGACATCTCTAGAGGACCAGCCCCTAACTCTAGACACTTTGTATGTCCTTGTGGGGCATAAGCTGTTTATTTACATTTTTATGATGAGCTTTCATTTCTTATCATAAACATACTGTATATAATTTACTATATATAATTTTTCTTTATTATTTTGCAAATGTAATATTCAGAAATACATTTTATTAGAATTTATTTTTTAATATTTAGAAATCATTTTAATAGAATTGCATATTTATTATTTAGAAAACCATATTCATAGAATGTTATCTTTAATACTTAGAAACAGTTTTTTTAAAATGCTGTGTTTGTTGTTAGTACATGTAAATAGGAAATGTCAAATTAAAAACATATTGGTAATATGGATTAGCTATCTCATCTTATACTATGTTGGTGACAGTTACAATACCTAACATGTCTTACATTAATAATTGCCAAACAGTGGATCATCAGCTCTTCTGAAGCTACAAATCCCATCATGTCCTATAGACCATAAAACACAGAGGTCAGGGATCTGGGATAAGCTTCGGCTTTGGGATGAACATGGGTTTGACCTGAATCCGGCCTGTTCATAGTTCTTCGGATGGAACCTCCTCCTGCTATAGCTGGAAGTTTGTCATTTAGCACATAAGGATTTTTCTTCTCCATGTTAGTTGGAGATGAACAGAAAAAAAGAATCCGGCATTTGGTCATAACAGTCAATGGAATGGACACTTGCAGATGATAGTCTCAATTTTCCAAAGTTTACACAACAGGAGAAGGATATTTAGTTTGTAAAACAATAAAACCATTTTCAGCTGAGAGCCAATAAGGTTAAAAAATATAATAAAGAATCTGGCATTTGGTCATAACAGTCAATGGAATGGACACTTGCAGATGATAGTCTCAATTCACAAAGTTTACACAACAGGAGAAGGATATTTAGTTTGTAAAACAATAAAACCATTTTCAGCTGAGAGCCAATAAGGATAAAAAATATAATCACATGTGTGAAAATAAAGATCCTTATCTTGGTGTTGGAGTTTTTTCAATTGACCTTAATAGCTAAATGAACTCAACATGTTCAGTCATCCATTGACGTTACATTTCTTTAAATTCTTGTGTCCGTGTTTGCAGACTTTATGTTGTCACCTGTAGTACAAACCTTTTCTAAATCCCTGAAAGAAGTAGAGATAAGCTGATCTCATTTACTTATATATTGGCAAGCTTGTCTGGAAGGGATTTGCTTTGCATTGTTGAGCAGTTTAATAAATGTTTAAGTGTAAATAAATGTGAGAAAATAAAGACCTCAAAATGTGTGAAGCGTTATTTTATTAACATGACTGAGCGTGAGAGGTGGAAGGGATCCCCCACGTTCTGGAAGTAGTAGTAGGGCATCGAGGGAAAGAAGTATGCATCCAACTTTCTGAATGTAAGATATAACTAATACAAAATTATCCAAACTTTCCGATACAATTCGGATGCATCCGAAATTTTTTCCAATTGTCAATTAGAAAGAACTTTTGTTGTTAGATGTTAAAAGAATAATAATAATAAAAAACGCATTGGATTCCACCTTCCCAATTCATACCAGACTCCTTAGGTCTGTATTACAGTCTCTCGTGTTACATGTTTAGTTATGGACAGTATCACTGTGAACCATTAACATTTAGGTAGGGGAAGTGGTACAAGACAGAGGGAAGGGAGGGTAAAAGCTGGGAAAAAAGAGGGAAAAGGTGAGGAAGGTCAGGCCGCGTGTGGGGGAGGAGGGTCTACTCTGGTCGGGATGGCGAGGATCTCCTGTCAAATGGTAAGCAGGCGGTGAGTAGCTGAGGAAAAGTATTTGTCCATCCATGGACGCCAGAGAGCTTCACATTTAGGCATAGAGAAATCAAGTCGAGCTGCACTCTTTTCGTGGGACATTGTCCACATTAGCAACGTTGAGGGACCAATAAAAATGTAAAAATTGTCTTTATATTTTTGTCTTTATGTCTTCCTAATCAATTGTTCCCCCAGCTGGCTCGGCATCACCTGATCTTGAGACTATTGCTTCTAATCTGTGGGAGGATTTAGGTTTGTGGTTATTAAAGCTGCTTTTCTATATACAGAACACTTTATTTTTTACATTTTAAGAATACTTAATATTAATCCTAAAACTTAAACCAGACCTCAATCACATACATCCTTCCAAACCTCATCCCAACTTTAACTCAACCTCTAATCTTAACCTAACTCATCACCTGAACCCAACCTCCAATCTCAATTCCGCAATACCAGCTCTGCTTTGGCTGTCCTGTGAATTATATTTGGTCTATGCCGCCCTCTGGTGGCCTTTTATTGAATAACTCCTGGGCTGGTTTAGATAATGGGGTACAGGTAATATACAGGGGTACAGGTACTCCTAGAATGAGATCCTAATAGGTTGGACTTGATGGACCTGTGTCTTTATTCAACCTCAAATACTATGTAACTATGTAACTATGCTACCCATGTTTTTCTGCCTTTTTTGCCGACCTGTTCTTACTTAGTTTGTTTGTGTTGGTTTCAGTTGCTCTTCATTTTTGCCTTGTATCCGGTCTTAATTTTTTAATTTTTTCTACTCATCATCATTCAATGGTCACTGTTAATAATTCTTGTTCCCCCTCAACTTTACGTATGGTGCCTCACCGTGAATGCTGTTCTCCAGCAATGGAAGACACTTCTGCACTCAAAATGGACATACACACGCTCAATTTAGCTTTCCCATTCTTATGAATGCCGATTAATTTTTCATCTATAAATGCCAAAGGCCTTAACAGCCCCCAGAAAAGATACAACCTGCTAAGAGAGGCTCGAAAGCTTCGCAGCGAAGTACTGCTGGTACAAGAAACTCACTTTGCTAAAGATAAAACTCCCCACTTTACATTCAAGGACTTCCCACACCTTTTCCTCGCCAGCGCGGATAAGAAGAAAGCCGGAGTCCTTATTGCTGTATCCTCCACAGTAGCTTTTAATTTGCTTGAAAATATTGTTGATCCTAATGGTCGTTTTCTTATATTGAAATGTGAGATTAATGCACAACTTTTCACCATAGTCAATCTTTACGCCCCCAATGTCGGACAAATCAAATTCCTCAAGAAATTACTCAAACTCATTGATACCCATAAAGCAGGCACTCTCCTTATAGGAGGTGACTTTAATGCAGTTACTGATAAAATTCTGGATTCCTCTACCTCAGATAAATCCTCCCATACCCCCATAGGTAATTTTTTATTTCGGAATGGTTTGTCCGACATTTGGAGATGTCAACATGAAGATGAACGAGATTACACGTTCTTCTCACAGGTTCATCACACTTACTCTCGTATAGATATATTCTTTACTGATGTTTTTTCTTTGCCTTCAATTGCCTCCTCTCTGGAGGCTCAATACTCTCCTCTCCGACTCTGGAGGCTCAATACTCTCCTCCTTGCAGATCCGACCTCGGCTTCGCAAATTGCGGAGGAACAAAAATTTTTTTCGACATCAATGACTCCCCTGACACTGACAGATATACTCTGTGGAATGCCCATTCCACAGAGTATAGGCAGTAATTAGAGGGATATGCATAAAACTAAGTGCCTTTAGGAAAAAAGACAAGCTCCAAAAAATGAACGTTATACTTACTTCCATTAAGCGCCTAGAAGGTTTGAACAAAACTTCTCCCTCCATGCAATTAGCTAAAGAACTTCAAGTAGAACGACAATCATTACGCATTCTCCTATTGGATGACTATGAGCACATGCTCAAAAAACTTAAAGCTAACTCATACGCCCTTCATAATAAACCCAACGCCTTTCTAGCTAATAAACTCAAAGGTAGGAATGCTAGATCCAGATTGGCCTTGCTGATTGACCCAGAGACGGGAAAAAAACAATTTACTCCCAGCAAAATGGCTAATATATTTAAGTCTTATTACCATACGCTGTATAATTTGGCTAATGACCCTGATACCCCCCAACCGAATGATTGTAATATTCAGACTTTTTTAAACCGTCTTAACATGCCATCCTTATTACCTCAACACATGATGCAACTGTCTAAACCCTTTTCTTGTTCAGAAATTAGAACCGTCATTGCCTCGCTCCCCATGCACAAATCCCCTGGTGGGGATGGATTTCCAAATGAATACTATAAAACATATGCAGACACTCTCACTCCTCATCTTACTAATGTCCTCAACAAGGCAATGATTACTGGTTCTTTTCCTAGTGAAATGTTGCAAAGTATCATAGTTACAATCCCTAAACCTCGAAAAGACCCGTCGCTCCCAGCCAATCATAGGCCTATATCCCTACTGAACTCTGACATAAAAATTTATGCGAAAGCCTTATCGCTATCTTCTTAACACTTAACATATTGCATCCCCCATATCGCCTTAAATAAATGGAATCAACACGGGATTACCCATATAAGGGATCTTTATTCCTCCAACGACACCTTAAAATCACTAGCATTATTGTCCTCTCATTACAATATCTCGACATTGGAATTCCACCGTTATTACCAAACTCCCTTGGTAACATCTGCCAAGTTGTGGGGACCCCCAACGGAGCGCTGGACTCCAGAATTAGTAAGGCGCTGGACTTGGGACTAAAAATATAAGCACAACAGCAAAAAGTTTCCCAGCACACTCACCAGCCAGCATGTAAAACAACCTGTCTCACCGCTAAGGTTAAAAACAGAGGTTTAGATACACGTCTTCTGCAGAAAATGTGACAGCCGAGCAAAGGCACCTCTATATAGTGCGGTCCTAACTCTAAACTATGAGAGCCTCCATCTTGGAGCACATATGGCAAAAGATAAAATTGGGTGCAGGTTTGTCAGGAGGAAGCCCAACCTCCCTTAACCACTTGCCGTCCGCCCGTAGTAAAAAAACGGACGGACGGCACTGCAGCATTTGCGGGTTGCCGTCTCCAGACGGCAATTTTTTTCTGCTCGTGCGCGCCCCCTAGTGGGCACGCACGGGCAGAAAAGACCCGACCAATGCACACACCCGTTACGGGGTGTTTCCCATATAGGCGATTAGCGGCTCCATAGCCCGCCGATCGTCTATATGTGCTCGTTCGCTGCCCCGTCTGCGGCCCGGGATCGGCTCGGAGGGGGCCAGGGGGGGGGGGGCGGGGGAGC
>NW_017308411.1:61018-80338 GCF_000935625.1 Nanorana parkeri | reverse complement strand
TATTACATCACTTCCGCATTCACCTGTCAGTCATCTGGCTGCTATAGCCAGAGAGAAGAAGCTGATAAAGCAGATCTCTGCTTCATCAGCTTCTTTTGGGGTCCACAGGTGATATTAGGGGTCCTAGAGACCCCTAATGTCTCCATAAAGAGGACCTGTCAGTGTGCCTTTGCTATTATATAGGGGGATTGTTACCCCCCTATATAATAGCGATAACAATAAGTGCAAAAAAGTAAATATAAATATAAAAAAAGAAAAGTAACACATAAAAAAGTAAAATAAAATAAAATTCACATTTTAAAAAAGGGGAAAAAACCCCCCCAAAATGTTTAACTCCCCCACCCCCACGTTTACGCGCCTATAAACGTAAATACGCGTCCGGTGCCCCAGCGCGCAAAAATTACAATTGCGCTACACATGTTACATATCGCCGCGAACGTCGCAGTGAGAGCAATCATTTTAGGGCCATCAATCACTGATAACACTAAACTGATGAGCGGTAACAGCTTTTAAAGCGTCGCCTATGGCCAATTTTGGGTATTATCGTTTTTTGAGGTTTCGCGCGCGCACGCAATTTTAAGGCTTGACATGTTTAGTGTCTTTTTACCCGACGTGACCCCATCTTTTATATTTTACCAAAAAATTGGGTAATAATAAATGTTTTATCATTTAATATAGGGGAAACTTTTTTTTTTTTTAAATTTCGGTAATTTTCCCTTAATATAGTAAAAAAATAAAACCCCCAGTGGTGAATAAATACCACCAAAAGAACGCTCTATCTGTCCCCAAAAAAGGGTATAAAATTCATTTCAGTACAGCGCTGCATGACGGAATAAATGTCAGTCAAAGTACCGCAGCGCTGAATACTGAAAAATGGCCGGGACGGGAAGGGGGTTTAACACCGCGGATGTCAACTGGTTAAAGGCACATAGACGCCCAAGGGACTCCGCACATCACAATGGCAGCTGAGACCTCCCCATGCGTCACTGCACCAAATCAGTCAAGCAAAACAAATGGCAAACACACTCATCAATTTGTCACTAGCTTTACAGCAAAGTGCACATGGAAGCGCCGGGACCCCTTGGTAACATCTGCCAAGTTGTGGTGACCCCCAACGGGGTGCTGGACTCCAGAATTAGTAAGGTGCTGGACTTGGGACTGGAAATAGAAGCACACTCCCCAGCACTGCTTAGACACATATCATATTATATAGTCTAGGTAGATCTAAAGTTGGTTACACAAGGATTGTATGGTCAGATTCTAATGTGTATGGTGGACCCGGGGGGGGAGGAGGGGGGTTCCATAATTTCATAATTTCCTTATTTTAAATGTCATTAAACATCTTTTTGACATGCAGGGCTGTTATTAACCATTTCCCTTCCTGCACTGTGTAGTAGACCCTTATACACTATGTTGCCAAAAGTATTGGGACGCCGGCCTTCACATGCACATGAACTTTAATGGCATCCCAGTCTTAGTCCGTTGGGTTGGCTCCGCCCTTTGCCACTATATCAGCTTCACCTCTTCTGGGAAGGCGTCCACAAGGTTTAGGAGTGTGTCTATGGGAATGTTGCACCATTTGTGAGGTCAGGTACTGACGTTGGAGGAGAAGGCCGGGCTCGATTTTTCTTTACACTTGGCACAATGCAGTCAGGCAAGTACCGTTCTCCTGGCAACCGCCAAACCCGGACACGTCCATTGGATTGTCAGACAGAAAAGCGTGATTGGTCATTCCAGAGAACACGTCTCCACTTCTCTATCGTCCAGTGGCGGCGCGCTTTACACCACGGCATCCCACGCTTTGCATTGCACTTGGTGATGTGCGGCTTGGATGCAGCTGCTCGGCCATGGAAACCCATTCCATGAAGCTCTCTACGCACTGTTGTTGTGCCAATCTGAAGGCCACACGAAGTTTGGAGGTCTGTAGCTATTGACTCTGCAGACAGTTGGCGACTTCTGCGCACTGTGCGCTTCAGCATGCGCTGACCCCGCTCTGTCATGTGACGTGGCCTACCACTTCCTGGCTGAGTTGCTGTTGCTCCCAGTTGCTTCCACTTTGTTATAATCCCAGTAACAGATGACCGCGGAATATTTAGTAGAAGGAAATGTCACGGATGGACTTATTGCACAGGTGACAACCTATCACGGTACCACGCTTCCCAGATAGCAAGTAATTGAGCTGCAAGTTTGAAAATGACTTGCTAAACTCTTGCAGACTTGCCGAGCTTCACAATTTTGTTGCACAATTACAGCAAGTCTGCATTGCAAGTCTCCAGACCAGCGAGCTTGCAGAGTTCTTGCTAAGACCTGCAGGACTCGTGCTGTAGACTTGCCGAGCAAATGTGCTACAAATTCAAAAAGTGTCGCCTAGAACTTGTGCTGCGAGTGTTCTGCGAGTCTACAACCTGCCAGGAACGTGTGCAGCAAGTAAACAAGAATTACAATTTAACCCCGACACAAGTGTGTGGCAAGTTATCCTTACTATCTGGGTTGTAGTCACTGAGCTTCTGAGAACGACCCATTCTTTCACAGAAGTTTGTAGAAGCGTCTGCATGCCGAGGTGCGTGATTTTATACACCTGTGACCATGGAGGTGATTGGAACACTGGAATCCAATGATTTGGAGGGGGACGGGCCCAATACTTTTGGCAATATAGTGTATGTGTGGGTGCACAGTAAGAAAGTATATTACTGACGTGGAAGAATCACACAGCAAAAATGTCAAAAGTGCTTCAGTCATTTATGAAGATGAACTGAAAACAAGCTCAGTCATGAAGGGGTTAATCAGGAGTCCGTGTTGTCAGCAGTTTCCTAATTGTGTCCTTTACCTCCTTGTTGTTGAGGCCGTAGATAAGGGGGTTCAGCATGGGGGACACAATCACGTAAAATATGGAGCTGTACTTCTCCTGGTCGGTGGAGTACTGGGATGACGGGCCGAAGTACATGAGCATCACGGTCCCAAAGTACAGTCCCACCACGGCTAGGTGGGAGGAGCAAGTGGAGAAGGCCTTAGACCTCCCGGCAGACCGGATCTTCAGCACAGTCCACAAAATGCAGACGTACGATATTATAATGAGGAGGAAGGGGAGGAGGAGTGTCACGAAGCTGATGGAGAAGATGACCAGCTCATTGGCCGAAATATCACCGCAGGCCAACTTCACGACGGCGAGAACCTCGCACATGAAGTGGTTGATCCGGTTGTGGCAAATGGTGATCCTCATGAAGATGGAGGGGAAAATGCACATCAAGAAGCTGGAGATGAATATCACGGCGGTCAGCTTGTAGCAGATACTCCAACGCATGAGGACGTGGTACCTGAGAGGCCGGCAGATGGCCACGTAGCGGTCGTAGGACATAATGGCCAGGAGGAGACACTCACACCCCTCCAGGAGAAGGATGACGTAGATCTGGAGGACGCACGCCAGCGCCGAGATGGCCCTCTGCGAAGAGAAGAGGTCTGACAAGAGGCGGGGCACGGCCGTGGACGAGTAGCTCAAGTCGAAGACGGAGAGCAGGCACAGGAAGTAGAACATGGGGGTGTGCAGGTGATGGTTGTGCAGGATGATGCCGATGATCAGGCCGTTTCCAAAAACAGTCACCGAGTAGATGACGGAGAATAAAATAAACAGCAGAATGTTGATGGTCCGGTCTCCGGTGAACCCCAACAAAATGATTTCCGTGAAGACCGTCTGGTTCTTGTTGTCCATTGTGAGGGAATCCTCGGGGGGGAATCGATATCAAGTGAGGAACCTGAGGAGCATTTACACCCAAGTGAGGAACCTGAGGAACATCTATACCCGAACGCTAAAGCCTCATAGAAGCTTTCATGTTAATGTACTTTGAAAAGTTATTTTAAAATCTGCAGCTTCCGTTAAATATTCCCTGGTGATCCTGCCATGAAGGTCCTTGTTCAGGCACTTCCTGTTAGGGTGAGAAAACTCTGTCCCTGTCTCTCAATTGTGGTCCTGTTTTGTGACCCTGTGGGGAACTTAAAGAGCATCCTCACCAAATCCCTAAACTTGAGGAGCATCTTGAGGAGCATCTACACCAACCACTAAATCCTCATAGAAGCTTTCACTTTAATGTACTTTGAAAAGTTATTTTTAATCCCTGGTGATCCTGCCATGAAGGTCCCTGCTCAGGCACTTCCTGTTAGGGTGACAACTCTCTGTCCCTGGCTCTCAATTGTGGTCCTGTGTTGTCACCCTGTAGGGAACTTAAAAAGCATCCTCACCAAATCCCTAAAACCTCATAGAAGCTTTCACCTGTTAATGTACTTTGAAAAGTTATTTTTAAATCTGCAGCTTCCGTTAAATAATCCTTGGTGATCCTGCCCTCACTTCCTGTTAGGGTGACAACTCTCTGCCCCTGTCTCTCAATGTGTCACCATTCATTTCTCTTTAAACATAAACAAAAGAATTCAAAAATTGAATTTGTAAATGCCGTCTTATTAAAAAAAAAAATGACAGATACTTTTTGGGGGGCTCTTCCAGTCTCCAGTGTGCAATCCGGAGGTTTTATACCAGAAGTCTGACATTCACTTTTTTTTTGACCATCAAAATATTTTTCTCCATCAACTTTGACCCTGAAAACGTGCTGACCAGCGCATAGACTTCGACCTTTACTCTCTTCCGGTGCATGAAACAGGACACTGGTCTCCCTGCAGACAGGTCTGGTCATTCTCTCCTTACAGCATACAATGTAGACACTACTAGGCTCCGCCCCATTCATAGGTCTGCTGTTGTGTCACTGACGATGGGGTTTTATTATCAATAAGGCAACCCCAAAAAATTTGTGTTTTCAATAAAATTATAAACAAGCTAAATGGACATTTTGATACAATTTTGTGATTCTAATGAGTGACCGGCACAAGGAGGACAGATATAAAGCTTCTGATGACTTATTCTGGATAAATCAACATTTTGGAAGAACAGATCATGTGCATTCATATGAAGAGGAGTATCAATGTGTGCGGTTTTTTAAGACTTGCGGAGTCAATTTTGGTCCCTGAAGGAAATTTTATGAAGAAATTGTAAACATAGACGGACACGCTGAGGGAGCCGATGAGTATAATTATTGACATTCTAGTATTTAGAATTCAAAGAACCTCGAGAACCTTCACACTGTGGAGCTCCTACAGATCTGGTCCACAGTCAGCTTCATCCATGATGGATTATTGGATGGTTGGGGCAATCACAGAGGTCAAGCAATGGCAACGTTGACTGAAACAATGTCCAGAAGGTCTTCATATCATGAAACTTGACATTGACAACCCCCCTTGGAGATAAAGACGAACCTTCACCCTAAACAAGAGGATGGGGAGAAGACGGTGAGGGAGCCGATGAGTATAATTATTGACATTCTGGTATTTAGAATTCAAAGAACCTCGAGAACCTAAACAAGAGGATGGTGAGAAGACGGAATCATTATTTTCACAATTTAGACATATTTACCTTGACCTGTACCCAAGACAAATCCATGCACGCTCTTGTGTGGATATCATTCTTCTGCTTTCATCCTCATTTATAAAGCCACAGAGTGGGGTTGAGTGCTCAACACTAATGGGTCCAGTGGTCAGGTTTCACAATAGTCATTAAAGTATTTTCATGAAGCTTCTAGGTTCAGTTTCCACCATGCACGCCATCTGCAGGGTGTTCTGGTGCTCTTACTGCTTTTGTTTTCTCCAAGTCCTCTAGTTTCCTCAGTGCAACCCAGAAACTGGAACGTTAGCTGGCCTTTTCCCAGAGCAGGTCCTAGTGGGTGCAACTACACTATGTGGCTAAAGGCTTGTGAACAACTGACCATCACACCTACTATATGGCCTAACATTTGTGGACTCCTCCAAATGATTGAGCTTGGGTGTCTCCAGTGAAGGGTTCCATTAATAATATATTTCACAAAGACATGTTAGACAATTGTGCTCTTCAAACCTTGTGGTACCAGTTTGGTGAAGGCCCTTTTCCGTTCCACCATGACTGTCCCCGAGTACAAAGCCAGCTCCATAAAGACATGGTTTGACCAGTTTGGTGTGGAGGAACTTGAGTGGCCTGCACGGAGCCCAGACCTCAACACTACTGAACACCAGCCAGGCCTTCTCATCCATGAGCTGTACCCAACCCCACAAATGCTCTTTTGGCTGATTGGGCACAAATACCAACAGATACACTTTGGTGAAGACTAGGGATGCTCCAATACCGATACAAGCATTGGTATCGGCGGCGATACCGAGTATTTTCATGAGTACTCGTAATATAAAAAAAAGACATTGAATAATGAAATGAACTGAATATTTAGATCATGCCATTGCTAACTAAGGCTTGTATCCCCCTAGTGGGGAAAATCCAGACCAGAACACTGTATAGTCTGGCACAGCTATACCCAATTCTGCATACCTGGCTTTATAATATAAAGTTCTTATAATATAAAGCCAGGTATGCAGAATTGGGTATAGCTGTGCCAGACTATACAGTGTTCTGGTCTGGATTTTCCCCACTAGGGGGATACAAGCCTTAGTTAGCAATGGCATGATCTAAATATTCATTTCATGTTCAGAAACTGACCTGAAATCATGATTTTGTATTGCTTTAGAAAAAAATGTGACCTGTCCCTTTAAGAAAAAGTATTGGTAATTGGTATCAGTGAGTACTCAGTCTTAAAAAAGTGGTATCGGAGCATCCCTAGTGAAGACCCTTTTCTGTTCCATCATAACTGTCCCCTGTGTACAAAGCCAGCTCCATAAAGACATGGTTTGACCTCTTTGATGTGGAGGAACTCGAGTGTCCTGCACAGAGCCCTGACCTCAACCCCACTGAACACCTTTGGGGTGATGTGGAATACCAACTATGAGCCAGATCTTCTCATCCAACAACAGTACTTGACCTCACAAGTCTGCTTTTGGCTGATTGGGCACAGACATACTCCAAAGTATTTTTTTGGTGGTTCGGATGGATGGGGTAAACAAAATTTCATACCAACTTCAGATGTCCGCACACTTTTTGTCCATATGGTGTACTATATATTACACGTACTGGATGGACCTGTGTCTTTATTCAACCTTACCAACTATGTCACTATGTCACAATGTATATGCAGCTTCATATACAGAACATTCATCTCTGCTCTTAAAGTACAGTAGATCAACTTGTTAGAATACACATTACTGTGTTTATCGCAACAACTCCTGCAGTATACATTTTCGGTCACTAGATGGCAGTGTTCTGTTATATCCATGTTATACATTTTTTATTGAAAAAGGTAGATTATTATTATTATTATTTATACAGCACTGACAATTTACGCAGCACTTGCATCAGTCCCTTCGCTCAAGGAGCTTACAATCTAAGGTCCCTATCTCACATGCAGACACAGATAGCCTATTTAGAGAGGAGCCAATTAGCCTACCAACATGTCTTTGGAGTGTGGAAGCAAACCGGAGTACCTGGAGGAAACACACGCAAGCAGAACATGCATGCAAACTCCTTGAAGATAGTGACCTGGCTGGGATTTGAACCAGGACCCTCAGTGCTGCAAGGCTAACCACTACGCCACTGTGCTGCCCACAATAATAAAGCTGCGGCTTCCTTCCTGTTTCCAAGCCATGCGCAGCAGCATGCATATCACACTGTGTGCTTGTGTTTCTCTGTGAGGCTCTGCAAGGAGTTCCAACACAACTAATAACTAAATATCCCAAATAAGCTTTATCATGTTTAGGAATTTTTAAAGCATAAAACTAAAATGTAGTTTTATAAAGTACTATGTGTATAAAACAATTGCACGTCCTCAACTTTGTAATCCTTTTTTTGCATCTCAATGCTCAAAGTGGCCTCTTTCAGCCACTTCCTGTCTATATAATTCAAAATAATAACAATGACTTACAAAGCCATCCACAACTCTGCCCCGGCTATATCTCCAACCTTGCCAATCCCTGCACTGGCTTCCAATAGCCCAAAGGATAAAATTCAAAATGTTAACAACCACTTGCAAAGCCATCCACAACTCTGCCCCGGCTATATCTCCAACCTTGTCTCAAATTATCACCCTAACTGTCCCCTCCGCTCTTCACAAGACCTTCTGCTTTCCAGCTCCCTTGTCAACTCCTCCCATGCTCACCTCCAGGACTTCACTAGAGTCTCTCCCATCCTCTGGAGCTCTTTGCCCCCAACCTGTCCGTCTGTTTCCCACTCTGACTGCCTTTAGGCGATCCCTTAAGACTCATCTATTCAGGGAAGCCGATCCCACCTCAACCTAACCAGTCAACCATCACATTATTAAACAATTCATCACCACACAGCTACCTCCTCATGTATCACTGGCCCCTCCCCTTTTAGATTGTAAGCCATCAGGGGCAGGGCCCTCCTTACCATCTTGTCTGGAATTGTATTGTGATTGTAATGTCTTCCTTATATTGTAAAGAGCTGCACAAACTGTTGGCGCTATATAAATCCTGTATAATAATAATAATACTACTGTGTTTATCGCAACAAGTCCTGCAGTATACATTTCCGGTCACTAGATGGCAGTGTTCTGTAATATATCCATGTTATAACTGTTTTATTGAAAAAGTTAGACAATAAAGCTGCGGCTTCCTTCCTTTTTTAGCCAAGCCATGTGCAGCATGCATATCAAACTGTGTGCTTGTGTTTCTCTCTGAGTCTGTGCAAGGAGTTCCAACACAACTAATAACTAAATATCCCAAATAAGCTTTATCATGTTTAAGGATTTGTAAAGCATAACCGGGTAAAGTGTAGTTTTATAAAATGCTATGTGTATAAAACAATTGCACGTCCTCAACTTTTTTATCCTTTTTTTGCATCTCAATGCTCAAAGTGGCCTCTTTCAGCCACTTCCTGTCTATATGCCCCTGCTCCAGTTATAGCTGCATTGCATCACTGTGGATCAGCTTCCTGACTGTGACAACGGTGTACCATACCTGCGCAATGAGTGTCAACACGGCCTTATAGTCTCTACTAAAAGTGTATGTAACAGGGTGACAATGTAGGAAATCAATTGGGAAACGGGGACATAGAGTAGTCACCCTACAGCTGGGAATTCCTAAACGATGGCAGAATTTTCAGGCATTGTATTAATAAAATCTGCAACTTGAAAATAACTTTTGAGATGACATTAGCATGGTAAAGGTTATATGAGGTTTTAGTATTTGGTTTTACATTTAATGTCCTTTAAAACTTATTTTAAATCTGCAGCTTTCATTAAAACAATACCTGGTGACCCTGCCGTGACGGTCCTTGTGTCCTGTATTGGGGTGACAAGTGTCACACACCCCCGGGTGTCCTCAGTGCACAGGCATGGTCCATTGTGGTCACTATCAGGCAGATGGCGCAGAGCAGTGGTGTGCGGCACATGCTGAATCATAGTTACATAGTATTTGAGGTTGAATAAAGACATTAGTCCATCAAGTCTACATCTGCATGTAGACAGGAAGTGACTGAGAATGGCTGGAAGGGGGTCGGCAGCTCTGAGATGGATGATTAAAAGTTTAAATGGTGTTTTATGGGGGAAAAAAACGACATGACATACTGTATAGTAAGCTGACTGAGAATTTCCAGCTAGAAACAAAACCAGTCTATTAAATTGCAGAATGTTATAGAGAACAATCACAAACCTAACTACAAATCACAGACGTGTAGACTAACGAGTCTCCTACTCCCTCCCGACAATGCCACAGCACAGCTGATTATAAATCCTTCCATACAGACTCTTTGATCGTTAACCAGCTCTAGAGATTAATTACAGGTTTAAAAATACAACGAGACCATTTCAACAAGAGATTTTACATTCAATTTTTAATGTTATTTTTGTCCACAGTAAATTAAAGCGAATGCCCTGAAGGCCCAGGTGCATTGCTAGTACACGTATACAGGGAACAAGTTTCTGCCTCTGTAAGGGGATTAAACTTCTATTGACATTTTTGACGAATGCCCTATTTACTATAATGGCTCTCATGGCCCAGTGGATCGGGCAGCACCAAGTATCAACATATACAAACTTTGATACTTTGGGGGTGATTTACTAACCTAAACACACGCACGCACCAGGTGCGTGTGATTTTCACACAGCAAAACGTATTTATCAACCAAAAAGTCTCTAAAAGCATATTTCCACTAATGCCATATATGGAAAAATCATGCACATGATGCATATATAATGCTGCTCCACAGTTTAGACAAAAATGGTTAGCTCATGCATTTACATTCCTGCATTCATCAACGCAAGCAACACAATGTAGAGCTAATTTACACAACATCACCTTGCAATTCATGCACAACACACCTGCTGGGTGTGTACACACTACAAAGGTGTCTAGATTCCACCCATAGATCATGCTGGGAGGGAACACACTACAGAGGTGTATACTTGTTCGTGGTGTGTTTATAAGGTTAGTAAATCAACCCCTTTGTGTCATTCTCTTAATCAGCTTTGGACATTTGTGATTCAAAGAGAACTATGGGGTAAGTGTTTTTCCCCATAGTTCTCTGAAGGGTCACGGGAGGACATATACTACTGTCCTCCCGAGCCACAGCTCGCGGTATACTGAGACCGCGACATTACTGTTGAGTTCCACCCAGCTGCGTGAGTGACAGCTGGCTCCGCCTATCTAGAGCCCGCCCCCGTCCGCTCATTACAGTCAGCGCTGGAGGATCGGAGCGGGGAAGGGGGGAATCCCTGCAGGGAGCCATGACTGGCGGTCACCGCTCTCTGCAGGGACATGATCGAGAAGTGAGCGAGTGACGGTATGTGTTCGCTCACCTCCTGATCTGTTGAGCCGACCTGTGACAGTTTTATGGTCACACGTCGGCTCGAGCTATGAGGATGAGTGATTTCCACTCACCACACAGTTCTCCTTTAACTTCAAAAAGAGAACTAAGGGGGCAGTGAGTGAAGAGGATCTTGGGAGCTGCCTAAAGGCTCTTTATTGTTGAAGATACATGAAACCAAATCTACTTTCTCTTGTTTAATGGTCTGTATTAGGGATGCACCAATACCTGTTTTTCGGTATCGAGTACACGTACCGATGTTTTTTTTGTGTACCCATACCGGTGCCATGTGCCCCGATTGTCAGGAAGACGGGCGGTGGACTATGACCCATCATTCGGCTTTATGATTGCCTGTGAAGCTGTTGTTCTAGTGAAAGAACATCGGCTTCACTTGCTGAGGCTGACTGGCTTCCTGGCTTTAGGAAGCCGGCCTGGAGAGTCATGAGGTGCCGTCCGGCTCCCTGATTGGTCAAAAAGCCAGGCTGCCTACCAACAATAGCCAATCAGGAAGCCGGGCGGCATGTCATGATCCATCTCCCAATTTCCTGATTGGCTATGAAGCTGGTTTCAATTGTTGCCATGCAGCGTGGCTTCCTGACCAATCAGGAAGCTGGGACACAAGTCATGACGTGCCATCTGGCTTCCTGATTGGTTAGGAAGCCAGGCTGCCTACCAACAAGTAAAGCTGGCTTCCTAGCCAATCAGGAAGCCGGGTGGCATGTCATGACCCGCCTCCCAGCTTCCTGATTGGCTAGGAAGCCAGCTTCACTTGTTCTTAGGCAGCCTGGCTTCCTGTCGATCTTTACGTGCCGCCCAGCTTCCTGATTGGTTAGGAACCCAGGATGCCTAGCAACAAGTGAGGCCGGCTTCCTGGCCAATCAGGAAGCCGGGAGGGGGGTCATAACCCCCCTCCTGGCTTCCGGATTGGAAAGGAAGCTGGCTCCATATTCCTTCGTCACTGTCAGTCAGAGGGAGATCTCCCTCTGACCGGAATTTCCGGTATCTGATGTAAGTATCAGAGTATTTGGGCGAGTACCAGTACTTACTCACCCAAATACTCGGTATTGGCACCAATACTAGTATCGGTATCGGTGCATCCCTAGTCTGCACAGATTAAATCTATACTATATGGCCAAAAGTTTGCGGACACCTAAACATCATACTTACCTATATGGACACCCCTTCAAATGATTGAGTTCAAGTTTTTCCACTGAAGGGTCCTGTTAATTCTACAGCATACATAGACATTATAGGCAATTGTACACTTCTAACCTTGTGGTAACAGTTTGGGGAAAACCCTTTTTTGTTCCACCATGACTGTGCCTCTGAGCACAAGGAGAGCTCCATGAAGACATGGTGTGACCAGCTTGGTGTGGAGGAACTCGAGTGACATTATCTACATGAAGCTTTTAGGTTCAGTTTCCACCAAGTACGCCATATTTTTTTTGCATGTCAATTTTTATTGTAGTTTAAATACAGTACAATTAACAGGTATCCACGGTGTACATTGTATAGACACTTGTTCGAAAAGAAAAAGATTTGTGGAAACATCCACCGTCATATCTCAATAGTGCACATCACTGCAATTATTAGAGATACCGTCACAGAATGAGGTACACAAGAAATATAAACTTCAAAACTTAACCATAGCCAGAGTGACAGTTGTTAATGACAGTTTGAATAGCCTTAATAACATAACATCCATGGAGTGTATGAAAAAGAGTAGTTGTTGGGTATTAGGAGAGCGTGTCAGAGTTGCTATCTCAAGTTATTGAGCTAAATTAAAGAAAAATTAAAGAGAAAGAGGGAATGGGGAAAGTATAATCATGAGTATGAATGAATGAGTAGGAGTAGTGGGGAAGTCACTCCTGGTAGTTTGTACAATTTCCTTATTTCCCGCCAGGTTATGATAGTATCTCTTAAGAGTATATTTCGCTTGATATGGGGGGGAAGACGTGGGAGAGGAGTATGTAGGACACCCGACAGCAACCAAGGATAAACCAGTTGTCGTTCTAGGGGGTATTGGTAAAAAATTAGGTGTCTGATATCCAATCCCGAGCATGGCGGAAAATACTGGCTAAGTTATACAAACGAACATTAGGTATATTTGCTCCCAGTTGGTGGGTGGGACATTGAAGTTTAGAGAGAGCAATTCTGGATCTCTTCCCTTTCCAGATAAATAGGGAAAAGGCCTTATTTAATGTTTGGATGTCTTTGTGTTTTATCAATACTGGAATAGTCTGCATTGGGTATAGTAATCGGGCAAAGCTGATCATCCTTATTAGATGGCATCTGCCCAGCGTGGAGAGTGGTAAATCACGCCATTTCTTGAGCTCGGTTGTGATAGTCTGAATGAGATGTGTATAGTTCAACGTGTAAATCTCGGTGGCTAAGCAGGGAATTTGAATACCTAAGTATCTAATGGAGCGATGTTTGATTTGTATCTTGTACCTTTCAGGCCACGTGGACATGTTTATTGATTGACCGGTGGATAGAGGGAGCAGTTCGCATTTGTTATAGTTAATCTTTAACCCTGAAAAGGAACCAAAAGATGTAATGTGATCTAATATGTTAGGTATTTGGTTGGATGGGTCGGAGAGAAGTAGGAGGATATCATCAGCAAACATTGACAGTTTTACATCGTAAGGTCCCAGGCTAATACCAGAGTACAGTGAGGATGATACCAAAAGTCTGGAAAGAGGTCCAATGGCTAAGTTAAAAAGTAATGGGGATAGAGAGCATCCCTGTCGAGTGCCCCTGTGCAATTTGAATGGTGAGGAGAGGGCAGTGGATGTGTATATCCGTGCCGTGGGCGAATCATACATGGTTGATATAAAGTTAAGAAACGTGCCTGAGAATCCCATACGGGTCAGAACTAGTTTTAACCAGCCCCAGTTAACACTTAACCCTGAAAAGGAACCAAAAGATGTAATGTGATCTAATATGTTAGGTATTTGGTTGGATGGGTCGGAGAGAAGTAGGAGGATATCATCAGCAAACATTGACAGTTTTACATCGTAAGGTCCCAGGCTAATACCAGAGTACAGTGAGGATGATACCAAAAGTCTGGAAAGAGGTCCAATGGCTAAGTTAAAAAGTAATGGGGATAGAGAGCATCCCTGTCGAGTGCCCCTGTGTAATTTGAATGGTGAGGAGAGGGCAGTGGATGTGTATATCCGTGCCGTGGGCGAATCATACATGGTTGATATAAAGTTAAGAAACGTGCCTGAGAATCCCATACGGGTCAGAACTAGTTTTAACCAGCCCCAGTTAACACTATCGAAGGCCTTCTCGGCATCCAGGGCTAAGAGCGCCTGTGGACACCGAGAAGGACTGGACAATCTTATTTTTTCTAGGGATGCTAGAATTTTCCTAATATTGATAACTGCCGAGCGGCCTGATACAAAACCTACTTGTTCAGGTGCTATAAGCTTTGGCAGCATGGCAGCTAGTCTATTGGCTAACAATTTTGATAATAGCTTGGCATCTTGATTCAAGAGGGAAATAGGCCGATAGGATCCCGGAAGGAGTGGGTCTTTGCCTGGTTTGGGTAGTAGCCGTATATAGGCTTCATTGAACGTGGGTGGATATGCAAGTACGCCATTTACATAGAGTTTTAATGCTCTTACTCCTTTTGTTTCCTCCAAGTCCTCTAGTTTTCTCACTACAATTCAGAAGCCGGAAAGTTAGTTGGCCTTTCCACAGAGCAAGTGCTAGTGGGTGCATTAAATAATGTGGTCTAAGGTGTGTGAACAACTGGCCATCACACCTACTACTGTATATGGCCTAAAGTTTGTGGACCCCTCCAAATGATTGAGTTCAGGTGTTTCCAGTGAAAGTCCTGTTAATGCTACAAAGACATTATAGAAAATTGCGTTCTTCCCTTATTGTGGCAACAGTCTGGTGAAGGCCCTTTTGTGTTCCAGAATAACTTTCCCCTGTGTACAGAGCCAGCTCCATAAAGACATGGTTTGACCAGTTTGGTGGGGAGGAACTCAAGTGTCCTTTACAGAGCTCTGACCTCAACCCCACTGAACACCTTTAGGGCCAGGTCTTCTAATATCAGTACCTGACCTCACAAATGCTCAGTCGGCTAAAAGGGTACACATTTCCACAGATGCACTCCAAAATCTGGTGGAGTAAAAACAAATATTGCATTAAAAATAAATTTAAAAAATAGTTTATTTGACCCAAGGCTGGTTTCCCTTTAAAGACTATTTCCAGTTTAAGCAAAAAAAAAAAGAAATTCCCCAAAGCAGACAAATTTGTGAAGCTCTCCCCTACAGGCCCACTGGCACCACTCCTCTTAAGGGTTGAATAATGCCTATCACCATGAACCCACCTCTAGTACACCGTGGGGATCAACAGGCCTCAGCAAGAGAATGTTGTTACCATATGATGCCACTTTCTACAGCATTTAGGAACTGCTCACTGTCAGAGGAAGAAGAGAGCATAGAGAACTTGTGACATCACTGGACTGGAACAAAGACACCTAGAAAAATGGTATATACATATACACTATATTGCCAAAAGTATTGGGACACCCCTCCAAATCATTGGGCTCAGGTGTTCCAATCACCTCCATGGCCACAGGTGTATATAATCCAACACCTCGGCAATTCAGCCACGAAGTGGTAGGCCACGTAAAATGACAGAGCGGGGTCAGCGCATGCTGAAGACCACAGTGCGCAGAAGTCGCCAACTGTCTGCAGAGTCAATAGCTACAGACCTCCAAACTTCGTGTGACCTTCAGATTGGCACAACAACAGTGCGTAGAGAGCTTCATGGAATGGGTTTCCATGGCCGAGCAGCTGCATCCAAGCCTGACATCACCAAGTGCAATGCAAAGCGTGGGATGCCGTGGTGTAAAGCGCGCCGCCACTGGACTCTAGAGAAGTGGAGACGTGTTCTCTGGAGTGACCAATCACACTTCTCTGTCTGGAAATCCGATGGACATGTCTGGGTTTGGCGGTTGCCAGGAGAACAGTACTTTTGGCAATATAGGGTATATATATATTGTTTGTGAATTGTGATGGCGATGCTACGAAAAGGGGTGGTGCAAAGCCTGGAGATGGGCTTTAAGTTTGTTGATTCAACAACATACTTATATACTTCAGATTCATTCCTTAAAGAGGACCATGAGACATCTTTGTAAGGGGTGCTTATAAAGCATGGCTCCGTACATTCCCCCCTTGCATGGAAATACACTGCTCTATAACTGGGGAAACCTTTCCTCTAAGTGAAAGGGCGCTGGATTTCGGGTAGTGAAAGTGATTCTGCAGTGGCATATGTTGGAGTAATTCCCTTCCCTTCAGTGCTCGAGACACATAGGCCTGCTCTGGGATTACTTGATGGAGCTACCCTGTCCTTCAGCGATTCCCTGTATCATCGGATGCTTCAGAGGCCCTTGTAGATAAAAGACTGCTACATATTAACAGATGCATCAACCAGGGTTGAAATAATAATGTTACTTTCCAAAGCCACCTTGTTTTTAAACAAACACTATACATACCTTGATTCTACAGGTTCTTTAACTTGTTCTTTTGGAGCGGTGGTGGTGAGCAGTCTGTCCAAATTCAACTCCAGAATCACGTAATGACCGGTGAACATCTCTCTTTCCAGAAGTCCTGTGAGCCCCAGCCGTGTAATGATGCTGGCCACCACATACCCTGAAGACTGATAATGGCAGCAAGATCGAGCAGACCTTCTATGGAGAACGGCAACAGATGGAAATTGTATATGGCAGCAAAATCTTCTTTGGTAGATCTATTACATTTTGGACTCGTTGCAGTAACTGGACCTCCACTTGAAGTGAATGCCTGATCTGCTAAGTGAGATATGTTCTCAGTAAAAGTTCTTCAGCCTGAAATAAAGTGTGTATCCCTTACCTGTCTTCTTCATCTTCTGAGTACTGATAGAGCGATGGAAGTTGCCCCAAACGAAGGTGTGCCACAGCCATATAGAAGTGACTACACTGAGAGAACACTATGCCTGCTAGGTCTGGTGGCCAGAGTGTGGAGTCAGAATGGAGTGGACCAATGAGACAAATTGGTGAATGCTGGTTGGTCTTTGCAGAGGATAATCAAAAGTCCATATATCCCTTCGCACTCCTGAACGGAAAATGCCCAATGTATCAGGGCGGGTGCAGCAGCAACAACGGATGCCTCCGTCAAAACGTACAAAAAAATAATAAAGTCACCGGCACTCCAAATGATCAAGTCAATAAGACTAGATGTGTTATCACTCGGGTCAATAAACTTATTGACTTGATCATTTGGAGTGCCGGTGACTTTATTTATTTTTTTGCAGAGGATGAGGCTGAGTGTCAGTCACCCCCATTGAGTACAGCCCAGAAGCTCTCAGTCTCAGAAGATTTGACAATGTGTAACATTTTAATGAATTCCCCTTTCATATTATGTAAGGCCCTCTAGTCTTGTCATGGTGGTCTCCAACTCTCCTTATGTCTTTGCTTCCAAACAGTTTAAATAAGATGTATTCATTTTCGAGACTCTAACTGTGGTAGCTGACCAGTATCTATGGTACAGTCACGTAATGTCTTTATTCCAGAAATTCTGCAGTTTTCATTTAATTGCTGCTTTGCACTTTGTTGAGATGAGCCAAAGACTGAGGAGACCATTATATGTGAAGGTTCTACAGAAGTGATTGCTCTGTAGCTGGTATTCCACTTAAAGTGGACCTTGGAATAAAATGCAAGGTCTGCTTATTACTTACTGCACCCCCTCCCCCCCCCATTCATAAAAACACTGCATTATACCAGAAAGTCATGGAGCACAAGGAAGAAAGGGAATTGTGCGGAGGGACAGCATGACAGGGGGAGAAGGGGAGACAGGCAAATAAGGGGTGGGGTTAAAAGTGGGAAGTATAGGAATTAGAAACAGGAAAGAAGTGGTCTCTTACCTGATTGGAGACTAGTGGGAGAGGGTGGGATTTCCATGGGTGGGGATCCTGGGGATGAGGCAGGAAGAGGCCAGTTTGAGGAATCTTGCAACAGGAGAAGGTAATTCCCGCCCGCCTGCCCCAAGTGATGCGATGTCTGTTAATTTCCGAATTAGTGTTTTTTTTTGTTTTTTTTTCTCTGTCTAGGTTCCAGTTGGCTTCGTCACAACAGTCGTGGGCGGTTTAGGGTCCTTGAAGGTAGCAGGGATGCCGCAGTTTTTTATGCAAAATGTTTTTGGGGACCCATCACAGGTGTGGGTGTCCGTTTAAGTGGTGCTCAAGGGTCGAGCAAGTATTTTGGTCTGGATGGGTCTATGGTTGACAGAGAGACGTCCCCGAGGCGGTGGTGTTGCGGCTGGGGACCCAGTACTAGGCATCTGAAGCCGTAGACACATTTGGTTATGGTGCGGTGTTCCTTTTTTGTTGCAATATGTGCCTTCAGGGACCCGGAAACCTGGGGGACGTAAAACTGTTGTTGTTTACACTGTGGTTTTACCTGTTGGTGTATTACAGAGAATATCTTGGTTTATTTTTGTACTGAAGTTTTATATTTAATTAAAGAAAACAAGTGGCTGCTGTGGCCTTTAAACTCCATATAGGTCTGGCGTGTTTTATTTGGGAACGAAAGTGTGGAAGAGTGGTGGGGGAGCAGGCCACGGTAAGCAATGGTGTGTAGCAGGTAAGAAAGGTATCCCTCTAAAGGTGGCCATACACTGTACAATGGTTATAAAGTGATTAAAAAAACGTACAATCTGCCCATCTTGGACAGGCAGATCGTACTCTCGATCATCGCAAGCCCGACCCCCTGAGGGGCGGGCTTCCCATGACCGCAATGCTGAACGGGCAGTGTGCGCGTGTGCACACCGGCCCGTTCGCCATTTGTCTCCCGAGCACCGTTCAAACCAGCCGAAAATCGTAAGATTTTCGGCTGGTTTTCTAGCGTGCTCATTAGACAAAAGACGTCTTCGTTCACACTGCTCGATTCTCGTACGATCGCGGTATTTCTTGCGATTCTCGTACGAGAATCGAGCAGTGTATGGGCACCTTAAGACAGCCAGGGGGGCTGGGAGAGAACTGGAGAGGCTAGGAGAGCCGTGAGCCTGAGGGGCCACGAGTACAGTGTGGGACAGCACTTCAAAGAGGACTCAGGTTCAGGAAGTGGAAAAAAAGAAATGGTAAGTAAAATAAAAATATGCTTGTTTAGCTAATGAATGTAAGACGATTTCATATCAGCATGTAGAGCTGTATGCTGATGTGATTATAGGCAAAGGGGGATAAAGGTCCACTTTAACTGCTTGCGTCCGCCTGTTGCAAAAAAACAGACGTACGGCAAACTCCCATAGGCGGGTTGCCGTAAATAGATGTGTTTTTTTTCTGCTTGCGTTACTGGCTGTTTCACATATAAGTGATCGGTGGCTCTATAGCCGTCCGATCTAGTGGCGGAACTACCGCCGGTGCAGGCGGTGCGGACGCACCAGGGCCTCCGGCCTCTAGGGGGCCCAGCGCCGGATCGGTACCCAGCGGCCAGCGGGCCCCCCATCTCTGCGACGAGAGTGTCGGATCATCCGTTCATCCGACACTCCCGGCGC
>NW_017308411.1:39429-60910 GCF_000935625.1 Nanorana parkeri | reverse complement strand
GCCCCGCGGTCCCCCCCCCCCCCCCTCCTGGACCCTCACCTTCAATCCCTGGATCTGCTACCCCATCTGCGGCCCTGGGATCCGCTCGGGAGGGTGTCATACAGATGACCTTTCAGTGTGCCTGTGTTATCACATAGGGGGATGGTTAGCCCCCTATGTAATAGCAATAACATTAAATGTGAACAAAAATAAATAAATAAAAGTCACATATAAAAAAAGTAAAAGCACTCCCAAAAATGTTTAAGTCCCCCACGCATACGCATATATAAATGTAAATATACGTCAGATGCGCCAGCGCGCAAAAACTACATTTGCGCTACACATGTTACATATCGCCGCGAACGTCGCAGTGAGAGCAATAATTTTAGGGCCATCAATCGCTGATAACACTAAACTGATGAGCGGTAAAAGCTTTGAAAGCGTCGTCTATGGCCAATTTTGGGTATTGTAGTTTTTTGAGGTTTCGCGGACGCACGCAAATTTAAGGCTTGGCATGTTTGGTGTCTTTTTATCCGACGTGACCCCGTCTTTTATATTTTACCAAAAAATTGGGTAATAATAATTGTTTTGTCATTTAATATAGGGGAAACTGTTTGTTTATTTTTTAAATTTTCGGTAATTTTTCCTTACTATAGGAAAAAATAAAACCCGCAGTGGTGATTAAATACCGCCAAAAGAAATCTCTATCTGTCCCCAAAAAAATGGTATAAAATTCATTTCAGTACAGCGCTGCATGACGGAATAAATGTCAGTCAAAGTACCGCAGCGCTGAACACTGAAAAATGACCGGGACAGGAAGGGGGTCTAAACACCGCGGACTTCAAGTGGTTAAGAGAAGGGACTAAATGAATGAAAAAGTCCTCCAACCGGACCTACTTTGCTACTCATTGATTCAGTCAAAGGGCTTCTTGATACCTTTGTTCCCTTCTCACCATAACCTTATGGTTATTCTTGCCTATTTTAAAGGAAAAGCAGAAAGACATCCATTTCTAGTCATCTGTCTTTTTCTCCGAGGCCCACAGAATCCTAAAGTGTTACTCCAACCATCTGGGTGGGTTCTTGCCAGAATTATTTAATATATACACTGAGCGGGCAGATTATTATGACCCCCCCATCAGTACTTGGTTGGGCCGCCTCGTGACTCCACGAGATGATGAAAGGTGATGCGAGGAATCTGACACGGCGCTGTTGCCCTTCTATTGTCTTGCACCAGTCTTGCCCCTCCCCCGTTCTGCCCTAACATTGACTAGTCGCTGACGGCCACAATTGGCTCGTTCAGACCCAGATTTTCGGCTGACAGTCCGGTCTTTAAACACTTTAACAATGAGCTGCTCTTGAACATGTAACGAATTCTGCTGTTTTGCTGATACTCGCTCCATGGCTCCGAGCGCCAACAATCATCCCGCGTTCAAAGGCTGTTAAATCGCGTTGTTTCCCCGAATCTTCAGAAACAAATCACTTCTACTGTCGTGGTAACCAACCCGCTTCCCTATTTATAATGGTCTGGCCCTCTAGCAACTTCAGCGCCAAATTATAGCTAATTTGCCTACAAACGTCAGGTGGTCATAATAAACTGGCCACTCAGTGTATATATCTGCATGTTGTATTTACATCCAATGTGGCAATAAAGTGTATCTAAACCCATGAACAAAAATTTCATAGATTGCAGCTTACCCGTCTTTATATTTGGTGGCTCCATCAATTTTCTTTTTTCAGGCAAAGAACATTTCCTGCAAGTACAACAAATATCAAGGGCAGGTCATCCCCCATCTGCAACCTCAGCCTACCGGCAGGCATCACGAATCGTCTGACACGGTGACAATAGGGGAATCCAGAAGGCCCAGAGAAAGATCTGGCATCCGCGTAGACAAACCACGTGATTAGGATCAGCAAACACACTGGTCAGAGCTGGGGCTGAGTCACAACAGGAACAGTCTGGAGCGAAACATCCTGCTACTGGCATGGCAAACAAGGTAACGCGTTTCGGGGGCGAAGCCCCCTTCATCAGACCTAGCAATCCCCACCGGCAGAATCCTATAAGAATTGAAAGGTGGCCAATGACCAAGCGACACGAGTGTGACCTAATAGATCGTAAGCCAATGGACCGCACGCCAATCCAAGTACTAAGCATGGTCACCTGACCTCCAGCAATCCAGATTGATCTACATACGGCTGTAGACGCCGATGGAACCGGCAACTGCGGCTTATAGGTCACATGTATTTATTTCAAGTGTGCATTCAGCTGTGTGACCGGGGTTTGGTATCATTCACAAGATGGGCGCTCTTCTATAAATCTAAAAGTACGGTTTATGTGTATGGCGGACGGTGTTTTCCAATAACATAGTTGCATATATTATAATAAAAGTAACCCAAAATACTATTGTTAAAAAAAAACATAAAAGAAAGTTAAAAGTCATTAATCAATATTTCCAGTTTTAGATACAAAATGCGTCAGTGCACAAAACAGCTGAAATTAGAATTTTTATTCAACAACAACTGATTCCTGTATGTGTTCTGGTTGTATACAGCAGACAGAATAGTGAAGGACATTTTTTTACCCTAAAAATGTAAGATTTAAAAAATACAAAGAATATAATAGAATGTTTCCAGTCCCGCGTGGTTCCCACACAAATAATAGCGATACATTGGTGGCTTATAAAACATTTTATAAGGATGCTGTTATCATTATCCGACTCTTGAGATTAATTTACTATTGGGAAAACGTGTGATAACACAGCGATTCCGGCGAGGGATTTCACAGAAAACAAGCCAGACTTCTGGCTATAAATATTTTTGTATTAAAAATTAGATTTTTTTAGAAAAATGATTTTAATGTTAATTGATGAAAACTGGAAACCCTTAAAATCATTACATTGTATATAACTTAAAGGAGAACTATGAGGTGAGTGCTTTTCACTCACCTCATAGTTCTAGCCGACCTGTGACAATGAGACTGTCACAGGTCGGCTCAGTAGATCGGGAGGTGAGCGAACACATACCGGCGTTCGCTCTCGATCCTGTCACGGCTCTCTGCCGTGACAGGGGGAGGGGATGGATTCCCCCCTCCCCGCTCCAATCCGCCAGCGCTGAGGCGGAACGGACGGGGGAGGGGGCGGGTACAGCTGGCTCTGCCTCTAGATAGGCAGAGCCAGCTGTCACTCACGCAGCTGGGCGGATCCAGACATAATTGCCGGGATCCGCTTCAGCTGCGGCGTCTCAGTATACCGCGAGCTGTGGCTCCCTATATACTGAGCTTAGGGTGGCGGGAGGACGCTAGTTTGTGTCCTCCCGTTACCCTAAGGAGAACTATGGGGAAAAGCCCTAACCCCATAGTTCTCCTTTAATAGTATTGTTATGGAAGATTCCTATGTCATCTTACAACTGCCTTCTCTCACTTCCCTGGTTAAAAGTGTACGTGCAGTCATTGCCAAATATACCCCAAACCTCCCTCGCCCCCTCTACAATATGTCCCAGCATTATCTGTTCTTGTTATTTAAAACAGCTTTAACTGCCTCCCGGCCGGCCGTTGTGCTTTGATGGCAGGCTGGGAGCTTCCTAGATGTAACAGGCCGTCAAAAGACGTTCTGGTGGCCCAGCACGTGAGCGGGTAACTACCCAAATGTAAAAACAGGCAGCGATGCCTGTTTACATACAAGCGATCTGCTGGCTATAGAGCCGGTGGATCACTTGTATAACGTGTCGGTATGTGCGGCCCCCCCCCTCCGCGCCCCCCCCCCCCCCCCCCAGCTGGTCCCGAGCTCTGCTGTGCACAGTGCGAGCCTGGGACCAGCATGGGGGCTCTCTCACAGGGGATCAGCGGGAGTTCGGTACACAATCTCCCTCCGGTCCGCTCTCCGCTGTCAGAATGCATCTGTCTTCCGGGTTCCGTCCCTCGGGAGCGTACGCGTCACACGGGGGCGGAACCGGCGGGAGATTTAAAAAAAAATAGAAAAAAAAATCGAGCCGAAAACAGAAAAGAATCATACGGCCAGGGAGGTTAAAGACACTGACCCCTGTAATAAGTTTGCACAAAACCAAGATGAGGCTCCTAGCATGAGCGTACATGTAACAAAGACATGCAAATGAGTTTATTTACCAAAAAAAAATTGGGAAAAATAAATTTGCTAAGGTGAAGCTCTCTTGACTTCCTGCATCCAATCATATACAGGTAAACATACTGTTATTTTAATTTTACTTGCATGTGATTGGGTATTCTTTGCAACTTTCATCCCACTTACTAAGCTAAGGGAAAAATTCCTTACAAAGTGAGCAGCCTGTTTGCCTTTAGTAAATCAACCCCAATGAGTCCCCAGTAGGCAGATGATTGACTCCCAGTGTTTGGAATTTTAAAGTGGATTTCTGGCAAAAAAAAACGCAATAAGCCGCCGGAACACTTTGGTTCAGTTGAACCGAAGGGCTGCTGCACGGGCTATTCACTATAGCCCGTACAGTAACCGAAGACGGCCGAGCGGCTCAGCTGAGCCAAAGGCATATGCTTCGGCTCGACTGAGCCAAAGTGACAGCCGAAGCGGGGAGAGGGGCCTGCTGAAGGCCGGCCGTTCGTACGCCAATGACAGCTGGGCGAAGCCAGCGGTGAACTCACGGCTAGCTCCGCCCAGTAGTAATGACAGATCAGCTTCCCTAAATGACCTGGGGACGCTGATCTGTCATTAAAGAATAACAACTGGGTGGAGCCGGCCAGGATGTCACGGGAATGCAGGGCACATTATGCCTGCGGTCCGGTCCGAACAAAATAGTGCTTGCAGCATTTTGTTAGGACTGGACCAGAATGCAGGCATAATGTGCCTTGCGTTTCTATGTGGCCGATCGAATTGCAGCCGGAGGGCGTGTCTACGCCCCCTCCTGCCCCATAACATAGTGAGCCAGCCGCACATGCGATGGAGTGCGTTCTGGCAAGAATTGGTACGAAACGCACTGTGTCTGGTGTGAACGAGGCCTCAGATGGGTGTGTAACAAACCAATCTATCTTATACGTTTATTTTGCACTTTCATATGGAAGGGGGAATTGTGGATATTTAGCGCTGTGCAATAACTATTTTGCTATAGGTCTTACAGAGGTCCCTTCCTCATTGGGATGCCAAAGAGTCATGCGGCTTCTCCAGTATACAGGCAGTGATACAAGATCTGACAACGGCTTTAACATTTTCCAGCTGTTATAGACAGTCCATCACGTCTTGTAGCAGCTAGTGAGGTCCCTCTTTACTGATTTATGAGTATTCCTATTACTGAGCAGACTAGTTAACTCTAGAATAATAATAAGATGTATTTATTACAACAGTACATTTCCCCTTGTCTGCTGGCAGTTAAAGCTTGGATCCCTACTAAATGACACAAGAGCAGGGCCGGTGCTAGACTATTTTGCACACTAGGCAAGACCAGCTACTTGCACCCCACCAACCCCCCTCCTGTGGAAAAACCCCAAATCCCCCTCCCCCGCATGGCTCCATTCATCTGCTGGCTAGCTTCCACAGATGACAGGTGGATGTCGGGAGCCAGAAGCAATAGCCAGACTGCTATTGGCTATTTTTTTTTGCCTAGTTTGCCTAGTGAAAGCACCGGCCCTGCATAAGAGACATCCTTGTTATGGATCATTTGAGGATGCTTTGGGTAAGATGAATTTGCCCTGCGAGCACAGTTACCCGTTGCATATTCTCAGCAGGGAGTTTGGATACCATACTCTGTTTAATACAGTCTCAAGGCCTCAGTGTCGAAGTGGGTTTGCCTTATATGCTTGTTTAGAGTTGGTTTTGAGCCATCTTTAAAATTGTACTGGACCTATTACTTTTTGCTCAAACCACTAGGATTGAGTTTATAATGTCAGCACCTTCGGTTAAAGCGTTGGTGGTTCCAGTAATGAGTGATGAGTCTCCTTCCAGTGGCGTATGACTCCATCACATGCTAGCAGCTTGACCCTCTGCATCACTCCCTCCATTTAGGCTGAATGTTTGATATAGGAAGCAGAACAACCAGATCTTGTGACCTGACTTTACACAACAATGTTATGACCATATACAGTAGGTGAAGACTTCCATTACTTGTACTAAGGGTCCAGTAGAGGCTAAGCCTTTAGTCCAGGGGTCAGCAACCTTAAACACTCAAAGAGCCATTTGGACCCGTTTCCCACAGAAAAGAAAACGCCGGGAGCCACAAAACCCTTTTGATATCTAAAATGAAGATAACACAGCATATATAGTTTTTTACCTTTATGCTATTTATATTTTTAAAAAAACATAGTGTGTTGCATTTATGAAATCAATGAACTGCTTTTTTGTTTGTGACTACGTTACAATGTGTGACCGGTGACGTGGTCACACATTTCAATGTAATCCCGCCCAGTTTTTAAGCGGTGGAATGTGTGGCTGCCAATAGGTGAAGAATTCCAATGGTTTCTCAGCAGTTCCAGGGCAGATCGGCATCACAAATGGTATGTGCAGGAGAACCGATCTGCCCTGGAACAGCTGATCGGTCCTGAAATGTCACTTCTATACGACTCTTTGAGTGCGATCGCACATTCCACCCCACTCACAAAGTTGGATAGAAGTGACATTTCAGGACCGATCAGCTGTTCCAGGGCAGATCGGTTCTCCAGCACATACGGGGCATGTGACACACACACACTTCTCCTCTCCCGCCGCCTGTTACTAGGGACGCGGCCGGGAGAGGAGGTGAATCACAGGACCCGTCCCCTTGCTGAGAAGCCCGTCGGCAGTGTGGGGCCCCGGGACCCTGCACTGCCGCATATTCCACCAGGGGGGGTGCCCAGGACTGGATCTCACTGCCCCCCCCCACAGCCTCAGGCTCCGAGGCCCCGGCGGTAATTCCACCCCTGGACAGGGAGCCGCAGCAGAGAGATGAAAGAGCCACATGCGGCTCCGGAGCCGCGGGTTGCTGACCCCTGCCTTAGTCGGATGCTTTCACATCAGTTTTTAGTACGTAATAACAGAATAACAACATTTTGACTTCGTAAAACGTTTAATAAATGTGTGTTCACTGTAAAATAGGAGCTTTTTTGAACATAGTCCTACACAAGTTCTTGATTTCCCTGTTGTTCAGGCTGTAGATAAGGGGGTTCAGCATGGGCGATACAATGACATAAAATATGGAGCTGTATTTTTCCAAGTTGGTGGAGTACTGGGATGACGGGCCAAAATACATGAACATTGTTGTCCCAAAGTATAACCCCACCACGGCTAGATGAGAAGTACAGGTAGAAAAGGCCTTGGACCTCCCCGCAGACTGAATCTTTAATACAGAGGATAAAATACAGGCATAGGATATTACAATTAGTACAAAAGGGAGCAGAAGAGAGATAAAACTGATGCAGAATATCTTAAGCTCACTGGAAGAGATGGTGTCACAGGAAAGTTTGAGGAATGCAAGAAGCTCACACATGAAATGGTTGATCTGGTTGTAACATAATGTAACTGGTGAGAGGAGGGATGGAAGCGTGCACAAAAGGAAGCTATAATTTGGCGCTGAAGTTGCTAGGGGGTCAGACCATTATAAATAGGGAAGCGGGTTGGTTACCACGACAATAGAAGTGATTTGTTTCTGAAGATACGGGGAAACAACGCGATGTAACAGCCTTTGAACGCGGGATGATTGTTGGCGCTCGGAGCCATGGAGCGAGTATCAGCAATACAGCAGAATTCGTTACATGTTCAAGAGCAGCTGTTGTTAAAGTGTTTAAAGACCGGACTGTCAGCCGAAAATCTGGGTCTGAACGTGCGAATTGTGGCCGTCAGCGACTAGTCAATGTTAGGGCAGAACGGGGGAGGGGCAAGACTGGTACAAGACAACAGAAGGGCAACAGTGCCGTGTCAGATTCCTCGCATCACCTTTCATCATCTCGTGGAGTCACGAGGCGGCCCAACGAAGTACTGATGGGGGGGTTCATGATAATCGGGCCACTCAGTGTATAATATAAACATTGAAAAAACACTACCATACAAAAAGTGCACAACAAAAGTAATTTAAAAATGTTGCCAGTCTGAGATACAAAACACGTACAGTATAGTTGTAGGAAACGGCTGAAACATGCGTCTAAAGTCACGGATAAAAGATCTATGTAGATGTGATGATTGTATATGAAGGGCAGAAAATACAATTCTTAGGTTTTAAAAAATAAAATAATAAATGAAAAATGAAATAAAAGAAAAGTAACCGATCCCACGCTGCTCACCACACAGATGAGTGATACACCGGCGGATTGTGAAATGTTTTATAAAAACGCCTTTATTATGATTTGCTCCTGAGATTAATTATAATGGTGCAAATGTGAAAACACCGTCATTACGACGAGGGATTTCAAACCGATTTTACGGGAATGTGGTTATTAATAAGATTTGATGCTTGGGTTTAAAATCTTAAAATCTAAAGAAAAACATATTTTCTATTAATTTATATAAACAGGAAGTAATCTATTCATTACAATGTATGTAACTTAAAGCAGTTATCCCGTTTTATGTAAATTTCCTAAATAATTTGACCCCTTTGCTTTCTTCAATTTATAGATGACCTTTACCCCCTTTCATTAAAATCACATCAGCATTCAGCTCTGCATGCTGATATGAAATCATTTAACATTCATCAGCTAAACATATTTTTACTTACGTAATTATTGTTTTTCCACTTCCTGATCCACTTTGGCACACATGATGATCTCAGGGAATGGCATTTTCCTCCGCTGAGAGGATGTGCATGGTCACATGACCTAGTCCAGGGATGGCCAAACTGCTTTCTAAATTCTTTAACGCTAACTTTCCATATTGTTGAAGAGCATGTGGCAAAATGAATCCCTTGACCCACATTTTGTAGCAATGCAAATCTCTTCGATCCTATTGGAACCAAGTCTTCCAGATCCTCTCTCAATTTAATCTGCAACCTATCTCCCCCTCTATTGAACAACTCTTATACATCTAGAAGTGCTACCTGCCTCCTCACAAACTATAGTTGCCCACATTCTATATGCAGCTAATCTTCTCATTAGAGAAGCCCTGGTCCTTAGCTATGTGCTGAGGAGGGGCGTCCCGACTAGTAGTTCTACACATATATTCCTGTTCCGATGATAACCCACATAGTTACATAGTTACATAGTATTTGAGGTTGAATAAAGACATATGTCCATCAAGTCCAACCTATTTGTTTATGTGTGTATGGTCCTATTGGTGTGTAGTATGTATAAGTCCCTTTTGTGTTATCAATTTTAAGAGTACTTGTACCCCTGTATATTACGGTCGCTGAGGAAATCGTCCAATCGCCTCTTGAATGATTCCACACTCTCAGCCGAAATCACAGCATGTGGCAGCGAGTTCCAGACCCTGACCGCTCTCACTGAGAAGAACCCCCTTCACCCCTTGTGCTGAAATTTTTTTCGCCACCAATTTTAAGTGGTGGCCTCCCGTCCTTGTCATGGAGTTAATTGTAAAAAGTTTGCTGGTAATGTTACTATCCCCAGGTAAACATTTTATACATGAAAATCATGCCCCCCCTTAATCTCCTTACTTCCAAGGAGAACATGTTTATTTTAGAAGCCTGTTCTCATAGCTCAGGTCCTCCATCCCCATTATGAGTTTGGTTGCCCTCCTCTGGACCCTCTCCAGTTCAAGGACATCCCCCCCCTGTTCACTGGTGCCCAATACTGGTCCGCATACTCCAGGTGAGGCCGAACCAGCGATCTATAAAGTGGCAGAATTACGGACTTGTCCCTGCAAAACATTCCCCTCTTAATACAGGAAAGGACTCTACTTGCTTTGTTTACCGCAGCCTGACACTGCAAGCTATTATTCAGCCCGTGGTCTACAATGACCACCAAATCTGTTTCCCTTTCGGATTGTCCGAGGGGAGCTCCCATTAGTGTGTAATCCATTTTCTTGTTTTTAACCCCAAAGTGCACAACTCTACATTTATCCACATTAAACCTCATCTGCCATGTGGTTGCCCCTCCCCCTATTTTATCCAGATCCCCCTGTAATATTATAGAGTCAAATTCAGTGACTATTCCCCTCCCGATTTTGGTATCATCAGCAAACACTGAAACATGGCTGTTTACCCCCTCCCCCAATATCGTTAATGAATAGATTAAACAGCATGGGGCCCAGCACAGACCCCTGCGGAACGCCGCTCATGACCCTAGCCCAATCCGAGAAGGAGACATTTATCTATACTCTTTGTACCCCTTCCTTTAGCCAGTTCTCTATCCATGTACACATTAATTTGTCTATACCCATAGACCTCAGCTTGTATAGTAAACGTGTCAAATGCCTTTAGCAAAGTCCAAGTATACCACATCCACCGGCCTCCCTCCGTCCAGATTTCTACTTACCTCTTCGTAAAAGTTAGCAGGTTAGTCTGACAAGAACGGTCTTTCCGAAATCCATGCTGGTTGTCATTTACTATGCCATTATCCTGAACAAATTCTACTAGGTGGTCCTTAATCATTCCCTCTAACACTTTACAAACCACCGATGTAAGACTAACCGGTCTGTAGTTTCCCGGATGGCATCTGGACCCTTTTTTGAATATCGGAACTACTGTAGCCCTCCGCCAGTCAATTAGCACTCTGCCAGTCATTAAGGAATCTTTAAAAATGATGAATAGTGGTCCCGCTATAACCTGGTTTAGTTCTTTAAAGGAGAACTATGGGGTTAAGGCTTTTCCTCATAGCTCTCCTTAGGGTAACGGGAGGACACAAACTAGCGTACTCCCATCACCCTAGGCTCAGTATACCGCTAGCTGTAGCTCGCGGTATACTGAGACGCCACAGCTGAAGCGGATCCCGACAATTATGTCTGTATCCGCCCAGCTGCGTGACTGACAGCTGGCTCAGCCTATCTAGAGGCAGAGCCAGCTGTACCCGCCCCCTCCCCCGTCCGTTCTGCCAGTCAGCGCTGGAGGATCGGAGCGGGGAGGGGGGAATCCAGCCCCTCCCCTGTCACGGCAGAGAGCCGTGGCAGGATTGAGAGGTGAGCGAACGCCAGTATGTGTTCTCTCACCTCCCGATCTACTGAGCCGACCTGTCACAGTCTCATTGTCACAGGTCGGCTAGAACTATGAGGTGAGTGAAAAGCACCCGCCTCATAGTTCTCCTTTAAGTACCTTGGGGTGCAGGTTATTTGGTCCTAATGCTTTATTTGCATTCAGTAGTTCTAGTCTGTGTTGTATCTCGGTTTTTGTCAACCACTGTGGAATATTTTGCGATGAATTATGTGCGTTCTTATCTCGTCTTTTTCCTTAGTATATACTGATGAGAAAAAGGTATTTAATGCCTCGGCCCTCTCCCTGTCGTTTGTGATTAACTCCCCTTTATCATCCATTAATGGGCCTATCTGCTCCTTTCCTACTCTTTTACTATTTGGAAGACAAGACACAGAGAGCGCCTCCATCGCGCGCTCTGTGTGGAGCGAATAAAAAATGGCATAAAGGTACTCACATAGGACGAATAAAATCAGGCATAAAAGGGTCTTGCAGTGCTGAGGTTGTTCTGAACCTGGTGAGAGCCGCCCCGTTATCGCCCTGCACTCCTGAACATCATTGCTTAATACTCTCTTGAACCAAAATCTGCTGGCGCTGTGTTTGATTTTGTCTTTTACTATTTATGTAATGCTAAAAAAAATTGGGATTATTTTTACTAACTGTGGCGATATGTTTTTCACACTCTATTTTAGCTTCCCAGATTATTTTCTTGCATCTTGTGTTACATTCTTTGTAATTATCGAACGCCAATGCCGTCCCTTCCGTCTTATATGTTATAAATGCCCCCCTCTTGTCCTTGATGTGTTGCTTTACCGATCTATTTATCCATACCGGCTTAGTTTTTGATCTTTTAATTTTGTTCCCCAAAGGTATACACTTGGTAATAGCCTTATGTAGTGTGTTCTAAAAAACATTCCCACTTCTGGTCAGTGCTCAGTTTCTGAAATACATTTTCCCTTTCGATTTCACCCATGAGCTGGCGCAGCTCATCGAAGTTAGCCTTCCTGAAGTTTAGGGTTTTTGTCCGACCAGCCGTCTTCCCGTTTCTATACCCAATATTGAAGGTAATCACATAGGTATCACTGTTACCCAGTGTCTCCCCAATTGCAACATCCTCAATGAACTCCCCATTATTATAAATGATTAAATTTGTACCCTTCTATGTTAGTGGCCCAGTCATGTGTGTTATCTAGCCAGGTTTCCGTTATTCCCACTATATCGAAGTTTTCTTCGAGTATCATAAGTTCTAGCTCTTCTACTTTATTTGCTCGGCTTCTAGCGTTTGTGTAGATACATTTAATTTTTGACCTACTTTTGGAATACAAAGTATTATTCGGCTCTCTGCTAGTTTTTTTTTGCCTAGCTATAGGTGGATCATTTCTAATAAGTTTAACCTTGCCCATACAAGTTGCTATGTTTGCTGCGTTATTAATGCTTTTTAAATTCTTTTAACTATTTCCCCCCCCCAGAAATGCTGCACCTTCCCCATTAAGATGCGGCCCGTCTCGGCTGTGGAGCCGGTAACCGACTGAGAAGTCAGCCCAGTTCTCCAGGAACCCAAAGCACTCCTTCCGACACCAGCCTCGGAGCCACTTGTTAAGATCCCTCAACTCGCGCTGTCTCTCTGGAGTGGCTCTCGGCACCGGCAGTATCTCAGAGTATACTGCCGTGGAGGTCCTTTCCTTCGGTCTAGCACCTAAGTCTCTGAACCCCTTTTTTAGGACACTCCAATTGCCACCTATTTTGTCATTGGTGCCGATGTGCACCCAGACAGCTGGGTCGTGCCCAACCCCATCCAGAAATCTGTCAATTCGTTCCGCAATGTGCCGAACACCATCTCCAGGTAAGCAGCACACTGTTCGGCGCTCGCGATCCCGATGACAGATTACCCTGTCTGTCCGCTTGATGATGAAGTCTCCAACCACAAAGATCTGCCTCTCCTGCTCCTCCATCCTGCTCCCCTCCATGCTAGAGCAGTCACTCCCCCTGCGGATAGAAGAGGCGTCCTGCTCCTGCACTGTCGCCCCTGGACTAATATCCCCAACATTCTGCAACCTGGCATATTTGTTGGGATTGATCAGATCAGGGCTGACCTCTCTCACACTCTTCCCTCTACCCCTCCTTCTAACGGTAACCCAAGTACCCACCTCGGGATCCTGCTCCTCCGACACCCCCTCCTCATCTATGCCGCCCTCCAACAGAGCCTGGTGCGTCAGGTCCGGACTCTTTTCCATGTTGGTTATGCTCCTTAGTGTTGGCAGCTTGTTGCTTAGATCCAGAATCTGGGCTTCTAAACAAACAACTCGCTCACATCTAGCGCAAATGTATTCCCCCTCGAACACCTGTTCAAGGAACGCATACATTGCGCATGATGTGCACTTCGTAGCACACCCACTCATGGAAGCCATATTTTATTTTATTTATTTATATAGCCTTTTATTTCTATTATTTAGGCCTAATCGTTCCCAAGTGACTATTTTGCTATCCTTAATTATTTTAATACTTCTAGTACTTCTTCCAACGGTAATTTTCTATTAGATGTTATTATTGATGTTTTCTTAGTTTCTATAAATTTAGTGAATTACCCTGCAGTTAATTACTTTAATTACCTTAAAGCCCTGGGTGTACTTTAATTAATTGCACTAGTTTATTTTAATTACCCAACCTCCCGGTGGTTAAATGATACTAAATTGTTGGGGTTAGTTATGCTCTAGTCCTGGGGTTATTTATACTACGGCCCTGGGGTTAATTTACATTTTTGCGGTTCTGAGGTTGAGATAGTACTTTAGCCTGGGGATTTTTTTTTTACTACAGCAATAATTTAAATTAAATTTACTACGGTTCTGTTTTAGCCTTAAAGCACTCTCCCCCCACTAACTTTTACTGAATGTAACCCCCCTCTAAAATCTCTGAAAACACTACTGCAAACCACAATTTGGGATTTTTTTTCACTGTCACTTTCAGTAGAACAAATACAGAGAGTGAATCTCCATCAAGGTGCCCATACACTGCACGATTCTCGGACGAGAAATCCCGCGATCATACGAGAATCGTGCAGTGTGAATAAAGACGTGCGACCGTTTCTACTGTACGGTCGCATGTCTTTTGTCTAAGGAGCATGCTAGAAAAACAGCCGAAAATCTTACGATTTTCGGCTGGTTTGAATGATGCTCGGGAGACAAATGCCGAACGGGCCGGTGAATCCCGCGATCTGCCTGTGCACACTGCCCGTTCAGCATTGCGGGCATCGCAAGCCCGCCCCTCGCACGGTCGCACGACTTTTGTATATCGAGCATGTTGGAAAACCAGCCGAGAATCGTACGATTTTCGGCTGCTTTTTAACATGATCGAGAGATCACTGCCGAACGGGCCGGTGTGCACACTGCCCCTTCAGCATTGCAGTCATCGGAACCACGCCCCTCAGGGGGGCACGCTTGCCATGATCGCAAGTACGATCTGCCTGTCCAAGATGGGCAGATCGTACGTTTATTTAAGTACTTTACAACCCTCGCAAGACAAAAGTCTTGCGAGGGTTGTAGAGTGTATGGCCACCTTTATGGGGACACAGCAATTATAAAAACCTGTCAGGTGTTGTAATCCCTCTCCACTCTGTATAAAGCTTCAGTTACACTTTAGGAGATAATAAATGGTCTGATGGCATTATGACTGCATTTAATTCATTATTTATTAAAAATATTTTCAAAGAAAATAATAACTTTTGTAAACAGTTTACTGAACAGTCTCTTCATTTCTCTGTTGTTGAGGCTGTAGATGAGAGGGTTCAGCATGGGCGATACAATCACATAAAATATGGAGCTGTATTTCTCCTGGTCGGTGGAGTAATGCGATGACGGGCCAAAATACATGAGCATTGCTGATCCAAAGTATAAACCCACCACAGCTAGATGAGAGGAACAGGTAGAAAAGGCCTTAGACCTCCCCGCAGACTGAATCTTTAAAACAGAAGACAAAATGCAAATATATGATACTAATATAAGCACAAAAGGGAGAAGGAGGGAGATAAAACTGACACAGAAGATCTGGAGTGCACTGGAAGAGATGTTGTCACAGGAAAGTTTCAGGTACGCAAGAAGCTCACACATGAAATGGTTGATTTGGTTGGAACATATCTTGATTGGTGATAGGAGGGATGGAAGCGTACATATCAGGAAGCTTGCAATAAATATGAATGCGGTCAGTTTGTAACATGTTCTCCAACGCATGAGGACAGGATAGTGAAGTGGTTGGCAAATGGCAACAAATCGGTCATAAGCCATAGTGGCAAGAAGTAGGCACTCGCATCCTTCGACAAGGAGGATGACATAGATCTGTAAAGCACAACCCCAACTGGAGATGGCCTTGTCACGAGAAACGAGGTTTGCCAACAACTGGGGCAAAACGGTTGTTGAGTAGCACATGTCAAGGATAGACAGTATGCAGAGGAAGTAGTACATTGGGATGTGCAACTCAGGGTTCAGCAACACCATACAGATCATTAGACCATTTCCAAAAAAAGTTACTACATAGATCAGAAGAAATAACACAAGCAGACCCTTGTTCACCTCGGGATCCATGGAAAATCCCAGCAAAATAATTTCTCCGAAAATTGTCTCATTTTTGTGATCCATTCTAACAAATACCAGCTGCTAAAATTGTACAGCTCTGTCAACAGACACAGAACTTGTCCTGCCAAAGATTTCTTATGATTCTTGACATTACACAAAGAATAATACATCTAATAGGCTTTTAAGATGACGGATTTGGAGGTTTGGAAAAGTGTCCCAATGTAGCGATGAGTTAAATGTGTATCAAAAGTGTACAAAATAACCAAAATGAGTGTCATAGTGAAGTAGAACTTGAATTTTGGTCTTAAACCTAAAAGGAATACGGAATGGAATAGTAAATTAGAGAAAGCACAACCAAAACAAACGTGGCTTGGAAGATTTTTAAGGAACTTTCATGAGAGTTGAGGTTTTTCTTGCAATTTACATCGGAGGTCAATACGCTGGTTCAATTCCAAAAATTTAATTTTTTAATAAATGTTTCTGAAATAAAAATAGAAAAGATGTTGAGAACTAGTCATGAAAAATCACGTGCAAGCTTTATTGACATCCACAATATTAGGCGGTTTTATGTCAACCTAGAAGGATTTTCTTTAGGGACAAATATATCTTTATTTTAATATTATGCCAACCAATCTTCCCTCACCCTCCTGGACCGATCTCAATGAACCCTTCCCCCACCAGCTGATTACTTACTCTTCAGCTGTCTAGATTTGGTAGCAGGGGGGATGAAGTAATGTCTGCACGTGTGCATTGGAGTTCATTCATCCCAGCACAGATCACGCATGAGTGAGCATCTCTGTGTACATTTTTAAGAAAATGAACAATAGGCAGGTATTATTATTATTATAGAGGATTTATAGAGCGCCAACAGTTTGTGCAGCGCTGTACAATATAAGGAAGACATTACAATTACAATACAATTCAAGACAAGATGGTAAGGAGGGCCCTGCCCCTGAGGGCTTACAATCTAAGAGGGAGGGGCCAGTGATACATGATGAGATAGCTGTGTGGGGATGAATTGTTTGAGAACGTGATGGTTGCGCGGTTAGGTTGAGGTGGGATAGGCTTCCCTGAAGAGATGAGTCTTCAGGGATCGTTTAAAGGCAGTCAAGGTGGGAGATAGACAGACAGGTTGGGGTAAAGAGTTCCAGAGGATGGGAGAGACTCTAGTGAAGTCCTGGAGGTGAGCATGGGAGGAGTTGACGAGGGATCTGGAAAGCAGAAGGTCTTTTGAAGAGCGGAGGGGACGGTTAGGGTGATACTTTCGACAAGGTTGGAGATATAGCCGGGGGCAGAGTTGTGGATGGCTTTGCAAGTGGTTGTTAACATTTTGAATTTTATCCTTTGGGCTATTGGAAGCCAGTGCAGGGATTGGCAGAGGGGAGTGGGGGGATGGAAGCCAGTGGAGGGATTGGCAGAGAGGGGTGCGGGGATGGAAGCCAGTGCAGGGATTGGCAGAGAGGGGTGAAGGTTGGAAGCCAGTGGAGGGATTGGCAGAGGGGGATTGCAGACACTGAGCAGTTGGTTAGGTGAATGAGTCTAGCAGCAGCATTCATGATAGACTGAATAGACTGAAGGGGGGAGCCTGTGTAGTGAAGGGCCAATGAGGAGGGAGCTGCAATAGTCAAGACGAGATATAACAAGGGAGTGGATGAGTAATTTTGCAGTTTCATTGGTGAGGAAGGGGCGTATTTTGGAGATGTTACAAAGGTGAAGGCGGCAGGATTTGGATAGTGATTGGATGTGGGGAAGAAAAGTGAGGTCCAAGCCAAGGATGAAGGTAAGTTTGTTTTTATTGCAAAAGAGACATAGCACGTATCTTCTGCAATAAAGTGCCTGCCGGATTCTAATCTTTTTGTTTTTCAGTTTAGTTCCATTGGTGGATCACAGCAGCAGACTGATTTCACCATACAGAGGCTTAAAGAGCATGGTGACAATGCTGCAGATAATTCCACATACACCATGCTGTGTTGTCACCCTAATGGAGGAAATGGACCTACACTACAGGTCTACTACTAGCAGGATCAAAAGGTATGATTGACATTAACAAAATGACATTACAGTTTGGGTGCAGTGACCCTATTAGGTAAAAAAATCATGAATGAATGTCCCTGCAATAGAAGAGGTATAATTCTCACTTCTCCAGTGGCCCATGTCTCCTACCTTCCCTCTGTTCCAGCGCTCCAGCTTCTTCCACATTCAACACTTCCTGATGTGTTGGGTGCTTTGCCCCTCACCGTGCACCGTACAGGCAGTCCCTGAGTTACAAACATCTGATGACTTACATACGACTCCTACTTACAAACAGAGACTAATACTGTACAGCAGGGGGGGGTCCCAGGCTGCAGCCAAAGGGTACTGCTCAGCATTTCAGTAGTTGTAATCCTACCGCGCTCGTGCCGACGAGGAGTGCCGCCTTTTTGGGTCTGGTTCGTAGTACTGTACGTACATCACAGGAAGTTGGCTCTTATTAGACGTGCAGGCGAGGGGTGCCCGCCTCTTCTTCCTGGGTCACTGTGACGTTTTTACTGCTGTCTGTATCCTCATTAGGTTTAATCTCACTTCCTGTCCTTGAGACAAGGAAATCTACCCCTGGGAAGGGAAATTCGCTCCTGTAAGAGTGATCATGGGGCAAAAGGTGTCTCCACTGAAGCTTTATCACCAATCCTTGTTTCCAAGACAACCCAAAGAACAAATCTACTGAACCTATCTTGTTCGTAACCCGGGGTACTGCCTGTACTTCCATCCTCCAACACCTATATCAATTCAGGAAACTGAACCCGAGGGAAAATAGGAGACTTGGGCCATCATAGAGGAGAAGATAATGCCTCTTCCATTGCACCAACCTGCCTTTAGGATTTTCTTTTAGCCTCTGGGTCCAAGACGAGACTGCTAGCTGGTGAATAGGGTGACATTTTGTTCTCAACATTAAATCCTGAACAAGCAACAACCCTGCTTCAGTAAATCAAAGCCTATATATTGCAGCATGTAGCTGGGTCTGGATGCAAAACCAAAATTGTTATAGAAAGCAGGCTTGAATAGTGACTTTAATAGACAGGAAATACATATATGTACGTGGGCTGCTGGGTGCACAGGTGAAAGCAACCTACATGACCCTTCTCCACAAGGAAATAAAGAAGTCTAAAGGCAAATTTTAGGTGTCCCCATCCCACACACATACTACCCATCCACATAATAATAATTTTCTAAAGACGCTTTTTATCAGTGACAGCGTCTCAGGAGTAATCACCTCTGTGTAAATGGCAGAACATTGCTGCCACAACAGGGAATTTTTAACATTGTTTTTAGTATAATTGGTGATGATTGCATTGAATAAGAATGCTTGTTAATGAAGGTTTATTTATTTTGAAGGCTGAAAAAAATAAATCATTTCTGAAAATAGTTATTCCTATAATTAACAGTGTGATCTACAGTATGTAACTTAAAGTTAATCTGGGCTTTGCAAGGAAAATAAAAAAGTAGGGATGCACCGATATATCGGCCGCCCAAACATATCGGCCGAAAATGGCACTTTTGGCATAAAGCACCATTTTCCTGTCGATACAGTGGTGCATCCATCCTATTCTCTCCTCCCCGCTGGGCGCTGCTCTGTGTCCCAGCGGGGAGAAGAAAAACTGTCACAGGCGGTGCGGGAGGAGAGCGTTGTGAGCTGCCCACGTCTCTTCTCCCACACCACTCAGCCTCCTGTCGCAGATCGGAGGAGAGCAGTGTGGGAGGAGACAGACAGGAGACAGAGTGTGGGAGGAGACAGACAGCTCCCCTCGCTCAGCCTCCTGTGACAGTGAGTCAGGATGGAGAGCGGGTACGAGTAGTCGGTGATCAGTGATCGCTGTTTAATAAGAAATTAATAAATAAATACAAATAAATATTAAAAATGTTAAAAGTTTATAAAAAATAAATAAAAATAAAATATTTGAAAAATTTGAAAAAGTTAAAATTAAAAACATTTTTGGTTTCGGCCTGACATTTTTTTTTAATTTCAGTTTGGTTTTGGTTTTGAAACTTTCATTTCAGTGCACCTCTAGTAAATAGTGAACTAATCTCAGTTTGGGGTTTCTTTTTGATAGCCCTCATTATTTAGAACACTGAAGAGCTCTAGGATTTTTGCTAAAAGTAAATGTCATCAACATGAAAACAAAACAGATGTTCCTTAAAAAAGAACTATGACCCAACCTATTTTGCCCATAGATCTCTTTAGGGTCACAGGAGCACATTTACTATGTATACTATGTCCTCCTGTGACCCAAAACTCAGCATATAGCGGGCTATTGCGAACTGCACTGCAGCCGGGATGGATCCCAACAATATTGTTGGGATCCACCCAACTGCCTGATTGACAGTTGGCTCTCTATTGACATCTGGCCAGCTGTGCCTGCCCCCTCCCGGTCCGTTCCTCCAGTCAGCATGGGGGGAACAGAGAGGGGAGGGGGGAATCCCTGCGGGGAGCTGTGATTGACAGTCACTGCTCTCTGCAGGGAAAGAGATCGGGAATTGAGTGATCAGCGGTATGTGATTGCTCAGTTCCCGATCAATAGAGCCAACATGTGACAGCTTCAGTGTTACACATTAGCTCTAATTATGGGGATGAGTGTATTTCACTAACATAATTATTATTATTATTATTATACAGGATTTATATAGCGCCAATAGTTTGCACAGCGCTTTACAATATAAGGAAGACATTACAATCACAATACAATTTAAGACAAGATGGTAAGGAGGGCCCTGCCCGTGAGGGCTTACAATCTAAAAGGGAGGGGCAAGTGATACATGAGGAGGTATATTGTCCTTTAATGGTGACTTTGTTATTTCAGATGAGTAAACCTGCCCTCTATGTCAACAGTTAACAAAAAGATGATTGCCACAATCAGCACCCTACCCCCTAAAAAAATTCTTCCAATACATAAAGAATAAAAAGATAAGAAAGGCACAGGTGGGTCCAACAAAAGGTGAGCATAGGAGGTTGATCACAAATGACAGGAAGAAGCCTGAAGTATTGAATGCATTCTCCTCCACAGTATTTACTCTGGAAAACAACGGGTTTAATGAACACAACAAGAATCTGTGTAGCACTGGGAGGAAAATTCGGCTGTGGTTCATGGAAGTTAGGATTCGCCAATGACTAGAAAAACTTAATGTGAATAAATCCTCGGGACCAGATAACTTGCACCCACGGACACTTAAAGAGTGTGGCCATGATTATATGGTGGCCATTGTTCCTAATTTTTAAAAACTCCATAGTGACTAGTGACTGGGGAGTTACCAGCTGATTGGCGTACAGCAACTGTCGTACCAATATTTAAAAAAAAGGTTTGAGATGTCTAACTGGGCATTATAGACCAGTCAGATTAACATCCATAGTATGCAAGTTATTTGAGGGTAGGGAACACCAATAAGAGTATGTTCAGGAGTTTTCGTGAGATTCAAAAGTTAATTAACCAGTTGACATCCGCGGTGTTAGACCCCCTTCCCATCCAGGCCATTTTTCAGTATTCAGCGCTGCGGTACTTTGGCTGACATTTATTCCGTCATGCAGCGCTGTACTGAAATGAATTTTATACCCTTTTTTGGGGACAGATAGAGCTTTCTTTTGGTGGTATTTATTCACCACTGGGGGTTTTATTTTTTTACTATATTAAGGAAAAATTACCGACATTTAAAAAAAAAAACAGTTTCCCCTATATTAAATGATAAAACATTTATTATTACCCAATTTTTTGGTAAAATATAAAAGACGGGGTCATGTCGGGTAAAAAGACACTAAACATGTCAAGCCTTAAAATTGCGTGCGCGCGCGAAACCTCAAAAAACGATAATACCCAAAATTGGCCATAGGCGACGCTTTAAAAGCTGTTACCGCTCATCAGTTTAGTGTTATCAGTGATTGATGGCCCTAAAAT
>NW_017308411.1:0-37935 GCF_000935625.1 Nanorana parkeri | reverse complement strand
CAATTGTAATTTTTGCGCGCTGGGGCACCGGACGCGTATTTACGTTTATAGGCGCGTAAACGTGGGGGTGGGGGAGTTAAACATTTTGGGGGGGTTTTTTCCCCTTTTTTTATATGTGACTTTTATTTTATTTTACTTTTTTATGTGTTACTTTTATTTTTTTTTAATTTATATTTATTTTTTTGCACTTATTGTTATTGCTATTATATGGGGGGATAACAACCCCCTAGCTAATAGCAAAGGCACACTGACATGTCCTCTTTATGGAGATATTAGGGGTCTCTAGGACCCCTAATATCACCTGTGGACCCCAAAAGAAGCTGATGAAGCAGAGATCTGCCGCGAACGAGCACATATAGGCGATCGGCGGGCTATGGACCCGCTGATCGCCTATATGTGAAACACCCGGTAACGGGTGTGTTTAATCGTCGGGTCTTTTCTGCCCGTGCGTGCCCGCTAGGGGGCGCGCGCGAGCAGAAAAAAATTGCCGCCTGGAGACGGCAACCCGCAGATGTAGCAGTGCCGTCCGTCCGTTTTTTTTCATACGGGCGGACGGCAAGAGGTTAAAGCAGAACTCCAGCTAAAAATAAGTAGATAAAAATGAATAGCCAGCACATGAACTTATCAGCACTTGAACTGATTCTTCCTCTCTCACTTCAGCCCTGCTGTACAGAGAAGGCAAGGCGCTGATACCAGGTAACATTCAGGTAGTTGCACTGCTTGCATTAAATAATGTATTAATGATTACAGAGCCACATAAATGTGTGCCTATTATACATGCCCAGTAGGGATGAGCTGTAGGTTCCCGACAATAATGAGTTCGACCCAAACCCTAGCTGTTAGCATTTCGGGCTAACAGACAATGTGGCCAGTCTTCATGCTTGCTGAACCAAGCAAACAAGGATGCTGAGCAGGCCAAGGTATCTTTTGTTTTTGTTGGGATGCTAGCAGCAAGGTGGCACAGTGCAATTAGTTGCTAGGATGCAAGGGGGTGCACCATATTAACCTATGATGATCTGGGGCCAACCAACATCTTAGCAACCAATGACATGTCCTAAAGTTCAGAATTGTTACAGAAGGTGCTGTGAATGATGCACGTTTCCATTACTGCACAATGGTGACAGCTATTGTTTGTGTATGTAAAGGGTTTAACTGCGGCATTAAGAGACCCCGGTGGGGATCACACTTGAGCTGGCCATACACTAGTACATTTCCAAATGAAAGATCTTTCTTTCTCTTTTTCTATTAAAAAAGTTTAGGAAGTACATAATGACAAAATTGTACCGCTTATTTTGTGTACCTGGTGATAATGGAGCAAATGTTTATTAAGAGGATATTTCCGTTATAAAAACAAGGCTGACGAATGGGACAGGCTACTATAATTTTTTATTTGCTTGTTGCTTTACAACAACACACAAATCCCCAGTGCATAAAAGCACATCATATTTTTTTAAAAAAGTGCTGTCTTACCATCACCACATCCTGAACGCCTCCCCTCCCCCCACGCCTGGCGTGAAGATACTCGGGGGAAAAAAATCGGACTGCTATGGAACTGAAGACTAGGGGAACGCCTTGTGCTCACCCTGTCTGAACGCTTCACTCCCCCATTCCCCTTCCCCCCATTATGCAAAGCTTGCCATTAATTAATGGAGCTGTATGCTGAAGGCTACCGTCCTATGCATTTGAACTTGCCATGGTACTGTAGACCATGTGATGGATTGTAATCACTGCCTCTGGACACTGTGAATTCCTTTTTTTGTTACCAGGTATTTTTTTTTTTTTTTTTAAAGGGGAAAAAAAATCTTCAGAAATAAATGAAATGTTAAAGAAAAAAATTAAATAAAAGAGGAGTGCTTCACTAACCTGAACTCCATGCACCCGCTGCTCCTGATCCAGGGGTTAACTCCCTGTATCCCAGACCTTCACCCTCTGGTATCAGCCTCTTCCTTGCTCTCCTCCAATTCCGATGCCACCGCTGTCTGCTGCAGGAGCGGGAGCCTATACATGTCCACACCACTCCGGCCGGGCTCTCTCCTCTCACTGCAGGGAAGGAAGTAAGAAGTGGCAGAAGTAGTTCTGCCAGTACTAGAGGGAGAAGCCACACGGCGGGTCCTCTGGTGACCAGACTTTGGTCACCAGAGGACATGATCCAGGAAGGGTGGGTGCGGAGGCTGCGGTGCAATTGCCGGTGCCCTATCCTCCCGTGAGGAAATCGCTGCTCCCTCTGCCCAGGGGTGGACTGACCAAAGTCAGGTGAGTTGAAGCTGTAGAGGCGAGTTAGGTGGCTGCGAGGCCCTCGTGAGCTCGAGGCCTTAGGGAGAACGCCTGACTCGCCTAATTAGAGAGCCGCCTCTGCTGGTAGAGCTCAGCAGGAGAAGATACAGTGACTGCACCTAATGTGTCCTGACAAATGCAACCTTTGGCCCACAGAATGAGCATGCCAGCACTAGACCAGGCCAGCATCAACTCTCCACAGCTGCAGGATGCACTGAAATGGCTGCTTGCTACAGATACTATGACATACCTGTGAGTACAGGGGTTCACCTATGGCAGTAAGCCATGCAGCACAATTTCCAGCCAAGGAGGAAAGTGACACTGATACTTATTGCTATCCTGTAAAAAAAATGTGTCATCAGTGCCATTGGCCACAGACACAGTGGGCCCGGTATCTGATGCCAGGGCTTACAGGCTTATATTGGATCGCCCAATGAGCAAGATGATTCTCCTTTCTTTTCAACTGTCTTTCTCCATCCATCTTAATTACCATTCTTTCCCCAACTTATCAGCTGTCCATCTCCTCCGTCATTTTCACTTCTCCTTCCCTGCAACTCACTTCTTTTCCTCTCCTTTCACTAATAATTTTCCTCTCTCTTCTTCCCCTCAATGCCCTACTACTACTTCCAGAATCCGATGGATCCCTTCCACCTCTCACGCTCAGTCATGTTAATAAAATAACGCTTCACACATTTTGAGGTCTTTATTTTCTTAGATATTTATTTACACTTCAATATTCATTAAAAACCAAAACAATACAAAGCAAAACCCTTCCAGACAAGCTGGACAATAAATAAGTAAATAAAATCAGCTTGGATGACTGAACATGTTGAGTTTGTTTAGCTATTCGGTTCAAATTGGCAAAACTCTAACACCAAGATAAGGATCTTTATTTTTCACACATGTAATTATATTTTTACAACCTTATTGGTTCTCAACTGAAAATGGCTTTTTATTATAAATTAAATATCCTTCTCCTGTTGTGTAAACTTTGTGAATTGAGAACCTTCTGCAAGTGTCCATTCCATTGACTGTTATGACCAAATGCCGGATTCTTTTTTTCTGTTCATCTCCAACTAACATGGAGAAGAAAAATCCTTATGTGCTAAATGACAAACTTCCTATAGCAGGAGCAGGTTAGATCTGGTGAACTACAAACAGGCAGGTATAACCCATATTCATCCCAAAGCCGGAGCTTATGCCTGATCCCTGACCTCTGTGCTTTTTGAACTATAGGACATGCTGGGATTTGTAGCTCCAGAAGAGCTGACGATCCACTGGTTGGCAATTACTGTTCTAAGACATGTTAGGTGTTGAAACTGTCACCAACATAGTATAAGACGAGATAGCTAATCCATATTCCCAATTTATTTTTCATTTGGCATTTCCTATTTACATGTACTAACATCAAACACAACATCATTTAAAAAGCAGTTTCTAAATATTAAAGAAAATATTCTAAAAAACGTTTTTCTAAATAAAAATTAAAGACAATTATATATAGTGAATAAAGCAACATGTGTCCATCATGTGTTTTCTGTTTTGATAAGAAATAAAAGAGCTAAAAAACAGCTTATATCCCACATGGACATAAAAAGTGTCTAGAGGTAGGGGCTGGTCCACTAAAGATGTCAGGAGACTATATAGACCCTTAATGGGTTTTGGCTTTACATACATTATAAAAGCAAATTGGGGGCAAATGAAGTGGAAAATAAGAAGAGAGAACAAAATATACAAAACTGATGTAGACTATAGAACGTGGTACAGAGAACTTAGTACAAATGTATTTAGGAACCCAGAAGACCCACAGATATATATATCAAATACAATGTGTATTTCAGAGGTATGCACATCAGAATTGTATAAAGCCTAAAGAAGGGATCTAAGGCATCCGAAAAGTTTGCATCTTTCATAACAAATGTTAGCCAATAAATTATATAACTTCAACTCTAAACTTTCTAGATAAACATATGAAAGACAAAATGTGCCAATTTAAAACTGTCTGCACCTTGTGCTATGTTTAAGAATTCCCCATACTCCATACTTTCACTGCAACATTCATTGCACATAGAATGCATATTAACTAAAAAATGCTCTAACTGTACATGAAGCAATGACTGCACATTCATCAGTTTGGATATTCATCATACATATAGATGTGTTTGTGTGTTTGAATTGATCTGTTTTGTGCCTTTTGCTCTCTATTGTATTTTCAGATTGTGAAAATTATCCATGTTACTAATAATTGTACAAGCCGGGAAAACATTAAAATATTTATTATGCTTGCTTAAAATGAAAGAATCTGTTTTTTCTTTTCATTCACAAACGGGTCACCTCCACCGACTCTCCAGAGCGAGGTCCAGGAGGGTTTCTGTTGCAGAGGCAATGAGTTCCACATCGGACAATCCTGAGGAAATGGTTTCTTAGTTTCACTGACACATAAATTAGCAAAACAGAATGTAGGACTGGAAAAATGATCATTATAACATCAAACCATACAGTGACCGAAATATCCCTTTTCATTTTAGGCAATAATTTCTCTAACATATAAAAGGTACAGACCAGGAAAGAGACAACTGTATACATCATGGTCCTGTAGTAGGGGTCTGTACTGCTCGTCACATTCCCACGACTCTTCATCCTTCTCAGGTGGAAACCGAGCAAAGTAATGAGAAGGAGCGAAGTTACAAAGGTCATTAGAAGAGGGAGAACATTCCACACTATATAAACATATGATATTATCTCTTCCTGTCTGTAGGATAAAGTGTCATTTTGTGTTGAAATACTAGAATAATCAGCAACAAAATACATGGATGTGTATACTACAGACATCAGCACAGAGGCAATGATCAGGTGGAAGACTCTTCCTGATATGAAGGCCTTCAGACGTGAAAAGATGATGTTGTGAAAGGTGGAGATCTTGAAGTAGAAGAAGATGGAGAGCAGGGTGGATAACCAGATATCGGCAAAAGCTGTTGTACTTGCAGTGAATGCATTCAAGATTGTAAATATTCCTGGGGGCTCCTGGCAATAAAATTGTAAAGCTAAATACATCAGGTAATTCGTGTGACGGAAGATCCGTGATATCCCAATAGAGGTGATGATTGTGTCGGCACCTGTCATTGATCTTCCCTTCATCCAGCCAATGACATTAACAGCCACAATAAATGATTGTATCAGCAGATCTGCCAATGAGAATGTTACAATACAGCCAAATGTAATCAGATATTGTGTTAAATCTATCTGATCATAGCCTCCCTCTGTAGAATTTGCCATCATTGGAATCATATACACGAGCCGTCTGTATAAAAATGATAGAAGTGCTTTATATTTATACATAGAAAATGACTTATTGGAATTATAATGCAAATGGTAATGCAAACACAACAGACGTGTCGATCTTTATACAAATAAAGAGGATAAGAGTAAATCTGACTCTGGCCGTGTTATAGGATACCGGAACACCGGGAGGGAGAGAAATGATCTCTTGTACTATGAGCACCGAGATTAAAGCTGAACTCCAGGCAGATATAAAAGATACAAATGGATGCAACTCTGTATTGAGGAATACTGAACATCATTAAATGTATTAATTTAAATGTAAGCAGCGTAAGTAGCTGAAGTTTACTTGATATTAGTCCCTTGCAGTCCCTGTACAACAGAGCTGGGCAAGGGGAGGGAGGGGCAGGACCGGGAGCCAGTCAGGTGTACTGCAGGTCTTATATGCTGGTGTAGTGCACCCCCTAAGGAGCCCCAGAGTATAGTAGATGGGTCCCCTGTCGTTCCTCTTTGATAGACCGCAGTCAATGGATCCATAGCGCACCTTGTGAGGTTTTATAAGAGTTTTACTGACAAATCATATATCAACACAATAAAAGATATTATAGAAGGGATAACAGTACACAACAGCATATGAAAACGTTACCTTAGATCAGGGGTGCCCATTACGTAGATCTACCAGTAGCTCTCAAAGCTGGTGCTGGTAGATCTGGAAGGGTGTGAATGGCGGCCCCTTTATTCCATTTTGGTATATTTATTTCGCTGTGCACACATGATTACCTATTAGCCTGAGTCTGGTGAGCCGAGCTCCCTGACACCTTTCTGGTGGATACTGGTGGTTGAAGTGCCATGTATTACATCAAAGAAGATTAGTTCACAAAGCCTGTTGAACTGCACTGTTTGCAAAATACAGCAAGGTGAGCCAGGAGAGAGAGCAAGGAGAGACAGACAGGAGAGAGAGCAAGGAGAGACAGACAGGAGAGAGAGCAAGGAGAGACAGTCAGGAAAGAGAGAGGAGAGACAGCCAGGAGAGAGCAAGGAGAGACAGCCAGGAGAGCGAGGAGAGACAGACAGGAGAGAGTGAGAGAGTTATTTTTTAGTTGGTAGATCTCATGTAGCTCGTCATTTGAAAAGTAGATCTTAACACAAAAATTGTGGGCACCCCTGCCTTAGATACTTAGGTGGGAATCTACCACAGCTATCTAAATAACACATTGAACAAGGTTATATTGACTGAAGTAATCCCACTGGCTGCTAGCAGGCTGCAATTGCAAACACTAGTCCCAATAGACCCGGGTCTCTAACCCACTGGCCTGTGGCATTTTTTTTTGCAATTGGTGAGATAATCTGACAAGCAGAAGTGCAGTGGCTGGAGGCCTCTCACCCTTGATAACATGTCCCCTTATGAAACACTCACTGGCTTGCCCAGTGCTGGAATGCCCGGGTATCTCTCTCTACACATAAGTTCAGTTTCTCACCTACCCGCAGCCCTCTGGGAAATGTAGTCCACAAAACACAGCCCAACATGTATCCTTCCCAGCTGTGGATCTCAATCTCTGCTCTAGGGATCCTTGGCAGCAACAACATCTACTAACTCTTAAAGGAGCCCGTACTACCACAGGCAGGGCCGGACTGGGACAAAAAATAGGCTTTAGGCCCGGGCATTTTGGACTGAGCAGTCGAATCACATGACCCCCAACAGGCCCCAACCTGTCACAATTTGAGGAGGGGCCAAACATAGCACAATCGAGGGGCGGGCTCCTAATGCGGCCGCCTAATTACAGGGGACTCTGTGTCCCCCTTAGTCTGGTCCATGTGTCCCCTCATTCTGACCATTGTGTCCTCCCTTAGTCTGGTCCATGTGTCCCCTCATTCTGGCCCCTGTGTCTTCCCTTAGTCTGGTCCATGTGTCCCCTCATTCTGGCCCCCGTGTCCCCCCTTAGTCTGGTCCATGTGTCCCCTCATTCTGGCCCCTGTGTTCCCCCAGCGTGTCGTCCTCATTTTGAACACTGAATTCCTCCGGTGTCTCACCTCTGTATCCCTCCTCCTATATATATATATACACATACATATATATATATACACATACATACATACATACATACATACATACATACATATACACACACACATACACAGTATATATATATATTAGGGATGCACCAATACTGATACTAGTATTGGTATCAGTGCTGATACTGAGTATTTGGGCGAGTACCCACCCAAATGCTCCGATACTTACCTGCAATACCTGAAATCTCCCTCTGACTGTCAGTGCCGTGGGAGCATGGAGCCGGCTTCCTTTCCAAAACAGGAAGCTGGGCAGCAGGTTATAACCTTCCTCTTTGCTTCCTGATTGTTTACGAAGCCGGCTTAACATGTTGCTAGGCAGCCTGGCTTCCTAACCAATCAGGAAGCCCAGCGGCACATCATGACCTGCCTCCCAGCTTCCTGATTGGTCAGGAAGCCAGGCTGCCTAGCAACAAGTGAAGCCAGCTTTCTAGCCAATCAGGAAGCTGAGAGGTGGGCCATGGCATGCCGCCCAGCTTCATAAATGGCTAGAAAGCTGGATTCACTTGTTGCTGGGCAGCCTGGCTTCTTGATTAATCAGGAAGCCGGGCAGCACCTCATGACCCACGGCCCAAGTTCCTGATTGGTCAGTAAGCCAGTCAGCCTCGGGAAGTGAAGCCAGTGTTTTTTTTTCGATAGAACACCGGCTTCCCAGGCAATCAGGAAGCCGAGCAGTGGATCATGACCCTTCTTGATAATCGGGGCACAGGGCACCGATATAGGTATTCGGTATCGGCGAGTAGCAAAAAAAAATATCGGTATTTGTACTCGATACCAAGAAAAACGATTAAAAAAATTTCGATTAATCGAACACGAAAATTTTAATCAGTAACAGCCCTGAAAAAAACACAAGTCTTTTATTTCTTCTTTTATTTATTATCTTTTATTTAGACTCAAAACTGCACAATATTCACAGAAAACCAAAACCACACAAATTTCAACAGACCGAAAATGTGCAAGAAGATCCTCCCCAAGAGAGATAATCATGTTGTTGGCCACCGTTACGGATCTTCCTTTAGGCCAGTTAATGCCATTACTATATACAAAAAGGGGTTGTATCAATGGTCCTACCAGTAATAATTCAGGTGTCACAACTATAAATTGTGTGAAAACCGTTTCAGAACCGTCCTCCCTTGCAGAATTGATCATTTTTGCAGTTGAAGACAAGAACGATCTTTATATAAAATGATAGACATACTTTATTTCCATTACATTTGGTGATGGAAAGTCATTTATTTTAGTCTGTAATGCAAATGATAATTCAAACACAGAAGATCGGAGTAAATTTGACTGAAGCAAAACACTTGTTTCCTCGCTGTTATAGGATACCAGGTCACTAGAGGATATCATTTCAATCTTTATTGCAGCCACCAAAATTAAAGTGAAATGGTAACATGTTTCAATGTATATGTATGTGATGTATAACTAGGGTAGTGCATTGATTCTAACTGACTCTGAACTGATACTGATTTACAGAATAAAGGAATAGAGAATTTCCTGGTGGCTTCTCCTGTTGTGAAGGATCTCATTTATTCAAGTCATGGTATAGCAAGTAGTAGTTAAAGGAGAACTATGAGGTGAGTGAAAATCAACAATGAAACTGTCACACGTCGGCTCAATAGATCGGGAAGTAAGGGAACACATACCGTCGCTCGCTCACTTCTCGATCATCTCCCTGCAGAGAGCCCCTGCAGGGATTCCCCCCCGCGATTCTCCAGCGCTGACTGGCGGAACGAATGGGGGAGGGGGCGGGTACAGCTGGCTCTGCCTCTAGATAGGCAGAGCGAGCTGTCAATCACGCACCTGGGTGGATCTCGACAGTAAGGTCGGGATCCGTCCTGGCCGCGGCGGTCTCAGTATACCGCGAGCTGTTGCTCGTGGTATACTGAGTTTTGGGTCATGGGAGGACACTAGTTTATGTCCTCCCGTGACCCTTAGGAGAACTATGGGGAAAAGCACTGACCCCATAGTTCTCCTTTAATCACATTTAACCAGGAGTGGACTGGCCCACACGGGAACAGGGGATTTGCCTGATGGGCCCCGAGTATGTGGCCACAAAACAACGTAGTAAGTACCTAGTAGACATGTAAGCCGCCAAAAAATTACTTTAGAGTTACTTCATCTTTTTGGCGTATAATGACTCGCCACCTGGCTTCCTGATTAGCCGGGAAGCCGAGCGACGTGTAAACACTCGCCAACCAGCTTCCCGATTAGCAGGGAAGCCGTCTCCATGCTAGACATGTGCGATTCGTTTCGTTACGAATCGAAATTCGTAGGAATTTTCCTGAAATTCGTAAATTCGGAAGCATCCGAAATCCGAATTGCAGTTTCCGAATTATATCCGAAATACGAAATTCCGTTAACGAATTTCGGATCCGAATTTCTTTGAAACGGGAACTAATATTACCCCTGTAAATGAGGTTGAACAACATGACAAGATGTTTTTTTAAAATCCGAAATACGGATCCGCTGCTGCTGAGAGTCGTATTACAATACACAGGCGGGAAATACGAAATTCCGTTGACGTATTTTCGTTCCGTTACGAACATTCGTTATATTGAAGGTAAAAAGCAAAGTACATTTATATTGGAGTTGATGGTAGGTTTTTTTAAAGTCCGAAATACGAAATTCGGATCCGGAATCCGTTAACGGAATTCGTATTTCGGATACAAAAACAACTACCACATCGACTCCAATATTAACAAAGGTATTTTTGCTTTTTAACTTCATCATAACGAATGTTCGTAAAGTTACGAAAATGTGCCGAAACTAACGAAAATTCGTATTTCGTACGAATCCGAATTGAGTTTCGGATACGAATAACGAAATACGACATAACGGATATTCCGAAATGGAACAAAACTAATTTTTTGACGGTGCACAAGTCTACTCCATGCTTCTCATCACTATGTGACGAGAAAGCATGGAGCTGGCTTTCTGGCCTATCAGGAAACCGGGCGCCGTGTAATGACGCAGCGCCCGGCTTCCTGATTGGCCGGGAAGCCAGCTCCATGCTCCCTCATCATGAGGTGACGAGGGAGCATGAAGCCAGTTTCCTGGCCAATCAGGAAGCAATGCAGCGCGACATTACACACTGCCTGGCTTTCTGATTGACTGGGAAGGCGACTCCATGTTCTCTCGTCACAAGTGACGAGGGAGCACGGAGCCGGCTTTTCAGCCAATCAGGAAGCCGGGCAGCGTATAATGACGCACTGTCTGGCTTCCTGATACCAGAAGTATCGGACTACGCATGGGAGCATTTGGGCGAGTACGGGTACTCGCACAAATACTGGGCATCATCACCAATACCGATACTAGTATCGCTATCGGTGCATCCCTAATATATACTATAGGGGTTATTCACAAAGCTGCCTGAGGCAGCCGAGTGAATAACTCAGCCGAAGTGAAGTGAGCTGAACAACATTCGGATATTCACTCCGGCTCAGTACGGCTGATTTCAGCCATACATCAGCTGAAATCAGCCCTACATCGGCTGCAGTTTGGTCAACTGAACATGCTCTGCATGTTCAGCTGAGGCGAAGTGCAGAAGGACTTCGACTCAGCAGAGCTGAATATCTGGCAGCTCACTCGCTGCCGTTCGCCCCTATCCATATAGGGGCCGAATGGCAGTGAGTGAATAGTCGAGCGGCATTTGGCTCAGCTATTCTGCTCGGTACCTCTGTCGTACCGAGAAGAATCGAGTTAAAAAAAAAAAAGTTGAAAAAAATATATTTTTTTAATGTACATAAAGATTTTTTTTAAAAAGATTTTTAAAAAACAATTGGGCGGAGCAAGCAGTGACAGCTGGCTCCGCCCAACTGTTTCCTATTGGCTGCACCTATTGGCTGCACCTGCTAGAGTAAGTCTTCTAGTAAGTCCCAGCCAATGAATAATGAATAATAGCTTGGCAGAGCTGGTCGTGATGTAGGCTCCACCCAGTTGTTATTGTTTAATGACAGATCAGCATCCTCAGGTCATTTGGGGACGCTGACCTGTCATTACAGCTGGGCGGAGCCAGCCGTGAGATCACGGCTGGCCTTCGGCAGGCCATTCATCCAGCTTCGGGTGTCACTTCGGCTCAGTCTTGCGCACCAGTGCACAAAGCAAGGTCCATAAAGACATGGATGGGGGAGTTTGGGGGGGAGGAACGTGACTGGCCTGCACACCCCATAGAACTCCTTTGTCAAGAATTAGAGCGGAGACTGCGAGCCCGGCCTTCTCCTCCAACATCAGTACCTGACCTCACAAATGGTCCAACATTCCCATAGACACACTCCTAAACCTTGTGGACACCTTCCCAGAAGAGTTGAAGCTGTTATAGCTGCAAAGGGCGGAGCCAACTCAATATTGAACCCTACGGACTAAGACTGGGGTGCCATTAAAGTTCATGGGCGTGTAAAGGCGTCCCAATACTTTTGGCAATATAGTGTGTGTATATATTGTGAGCAGGCGATCGGTAGCTGGCACATAAGCCCCCTGGGAATAAGCAGTCTCTTAGGCACAGATACCAAATCCAGGGGAGTTGTGGCAAACAGTACAGTGTTTATTGATGATATTTACAAGAGCATTCACAGGTGCTGTACAGTGAATCACAAGAAATCAATAAAAAATAAAACCGAGCCGTACCCCGGCACTAACTTCACAAACAAAAGATATAGCTCCTAACTAACAGGCTGAGCAGGCCTACCGCTTGTCAGCCTCCACATAAACTGTTTACAAGTTTTCCACCATACCTTGCAGCTCTCTCAGACAGGACTTGTCTGATCCCCAGGTTCCAGGTGAGCTTTAATTGCTTAAAAGTGGAGAGAGGAGTAAACCCTGCACTGGAGCCCGGATCAGCAATTACTAAATGTATAGGGTGTGGGCGGAGCGTGACGTCACTCCGTGACGTCTGAACTGAAGGAGGGCCCGGGATCTGCGGCCCAGACGCTGCAGCTGGGAATGTCCGTGACATAGGGGCTGATCCTCTAGAGATCTCTCAGGAGACTAAATAGACCCTTAATGGGTTTTGACTTTACATACAGTACATTATAAAGGCAGACTGGGGGCAAAAGAAGTGGAAAATTAGAAGAGAGAAAAAAAATACAAAAAATATACAAAACTGATGTAGACTATAGAAGGTGGTACAGAGAACTGGGTAGAAATGTATGTAGGAGCCCAGAGGACCCACAGATATATATATCAAATACAATATGTATTTCAGAGGTATGCACATCAGAATTGCATAAAGCCTAAAGAAGGGATCTAAGGCATCCGAAAAGTTTACATCTTTCATAACAATAGTTAGCCAATAAATGATATATCTTCAACTCTAAACTTTCTAGATAAACATATGAAAGACAAAATGTGCCAAATTAAAACTTTCTGCACCTGGTGCTATGTTTAAGGATTCCCCATACTCCATACTTTCACTGCAACATTCATCACACATAGAATTCATATCAACTAAAAAATGCTCTAACTGTACATGAAGCAATGACTGCACATTCATCAGTTTGGATATTCATCATACATATAGATGTGTTTGTGTGTTTGAATGTATCTGTTTTGTGCCTTTTGCTATCTATTGTATTTGCAGATTATGAATATATTATAAAAATGAAAAAAAATCCATGTTACTAATTGTACAAGCCGGGAAAACAATAAAAACATTTTTGCACTTGCTTTAAATGAAAGGATCGCTCTTTGTTTCTTCATTCTTCCTTTTTCATTCACAAACGGGTCACCTCCACCGACTCTCCAGAGCGAGGTCCAGGAGGGTTTCTGTTGCACAGGCAATTAGTTCCACAACGGACAATGCTGAGGAAATGGTTTCTTAGTTTCATTGACACATAAATTATCAAAACAGAATGTAGGACTAGAAAAATGATCATTATAACATCAAACCATAAAGAGACCAAAAATTCCCTTTTGATTTTAGGCAATAATTTGTCTATAATATTATGGGTACAGGCCAGGACAGAGACAACTGTATACATCATGGTCCTGTAGTAGGGGTCTGTACTGTTCGTCACATTCCCACGAATCTTCATCCTTCTCAGGTGGAAACCGAGCAAAGTAATGAGAAGGAGCGAAGCTACAAATGTCATTAGAAGAGGGAGAACATTCCACACTGTATAAACATATGACATTGTCTCATCCTGTCTGTAGGATAAAGTGTCATTTTGTGTTGAAACCCTAGAATACTCAGCAACATAATACATGGATGTGTATACTACAGACATCAGCACAGAGGCAATGATCAGGTGGAAGACTCTTCTTGATATGAAGGCCTTCAGACGTAAAAAGACGATGTTGTGAAAGGTGGGGATCTTGAAGTAGAAGAAGATGGAGAGCAGGGTGGATAACCAGATGGCGGCAAAATCTGAAGTACTCTCAGTGAATACATTCAATGTAAATATTTCTGGGAGCTCCAGAAAATAAAATGTTAAAGCTATATAAATCAGGTAATTCTTGTGACGGAAGATCCTTGATATCCCAAATTAAAGTGAAATGGTAACATATTTTAATGTATGGGTATGTGATGTATAACTAGGGTAGTGCATTGTTTTTGACAGACTCATACTGATTTATAAAGGAATAGAGAATTTCCTGGTGGCTTCTCTTATTGTGAAGGATCTCTTTTATTCAAGTCATAGTATAGCTAGTTGTAGTTAATCACATTTAACCAGGTGAGGACTGGCTCACATGGAAAAGGAGGATTTCACCTGTGGGCCCTAAATATGTGGGCAAAAAAAGATGTAGTAAGTACCTAGTAGTCTATCATTTAAAAATTACAGACCTCTACTGGGTACTTCTGCATATTTTTTCATCTACAATTTGTAGCTGAAAGTTTACTGTCAATCAACAGTTGGGCCTGTGGCAGCCCCCGCAGTAAAATACCGCCTCTGCCCCCCTGCCATAGACTGAAGGCTCACTAAGTTGTCAATTGCAGGTCCCATCATTCTGCCCAGCTCCAGGGAGGCCTACCCACTACTCCAGAGTGGTCCTCATTTTATCCGGCAGCATCCCCCATTCTCTGCCTTCCCACCACTAGTCTCAACAGCATGGAGTGGGCAGAGGATAACTGGTAGACATGTTTGCCATCAAAAAAATGTGTTTAGTTTGCGATTTTTTGTTATTTCGCTTTTCAGGATTCAGGTCCGAGAGTCAAATTGATTCGTTTTTCACATTCGTCTGAATCCGAAATTTTCATTCATTTCAGATTTAATGATAATTACAAAGGAATTTTCCTTCAGAAAAGTGACATTTGGTGCTTTGCAAAGAGTGGAAGTGGTACAAGTCCCGTGACATCACGACTCACTCCGATCCTTTTTTGACATTTGGGTCGGAGCTGTCATTTTGCGCCAAGAGTTCGTCGGGATCGGTCGTTTCGGCGGGCGTCGGGTATTTTTCATTGGGATAGTCGGCTGTCGTCGTCCATCATTATTGGCATGGATCTACATTGCTGGACGACATGATTGATGTGTAGATTACATCGATGGGAACTCGTTGCTTTTTTTCAATAATGGAATTGTCAAAAACCTGTGTTGTGTTGGGTCCCACGTCTCCTCCTCCTGACTCCTGGTGCAGGCACTGCTCGAGGCAGCCCCACACAGCGAATGCAGCCTCGGGGCGAGCAACTCTCCTCTGCTGCACGATGCACTAAAATTGCTGCTTCCTGCAGATCCTATGGCATTTTGAGTATATGCAGCCCACGGATCAGTCCACGATTGTGTACTTTACGCAATTACAAGTAAATTCATTTTGACTGATATCCTAGACTTGTTGGGCAGCAGCAAGCTCTCTATATATATGAACGTTAATCCATAGGTGTGTTGATTATATCCCCAATGGTGGATCAAAAGATAACCCCTCAGGAGTGAGTGAATGCATATGAGTGATATGACAACGTTGTCAAATTTTAAAGTGGTGTTGGGATATGGTGGAAAATGTACTCATGCATAAATTATATCTGTTTCAATAAATGAATTTCTATTTTTCCTACATACGGTCTGAAGTAACTTCTTTGGTCAGCACACTGGATAGTGTTTGCGACCTCTTCTCCTTTTTGCCTATGATACGCCTAGTTACAGACCCACTATTATCTATTACTTGGTATGTCCCGCAGAGGGACTTTTTGAATGCATGAGCCACTAGAATTCCTCCGGGGGAATCCTTCCGTTTGCCTTATAGATCTTATGGCATACCTGTATTGTTTGAGCATAGGGAAACACCTATGGCAGTAAACCATGCAGCTAAATATCCAGCCAAGGAGGAAAGTGGCACTGATACTTATTTGCTGTCCTTTAAAAAAAGGTTTTTAGTTACATTGACAACAGAAACAGTGGGTCCAGTATCTGATGCCAGTGCTTAGAGCAGTGGTTCTCAACCTGTGGGTCGGGACCCAAAAGTGAGTCGCAAGAGACAGTTGAGGGGGTCCCCACGTGTCTTGTGCTGCTCTAGGTAAGAGGCTCCTCAGCCTCCTCCTAGCATGGCAGTGTCAGTTCTCCTCGGTGGCGCTGCAGCAGAGAAGGGAGCAGACAACTAGGCACTACAGAGCCCGCACTGGACGCCACCACAGTGCCACTAGCCACCTGAGAGGCCGCATAGCCTCCAGAGAGCCCACACAGATACTAGTATTGGTGCATCCCTAAATTTTACGGTTGGGGGTCACCACAACTTGGCAAATGTTACCAAGGGGTCACGGCCCTAGAAAGGTTGAGAACCACTGGCTTAGAGGCTTATGTGGAATTGACCAATGAGCAGGATGATTCTCCTTGTAGCTTTTTTTTACCAGCTGACTTTCTCCAACCTTTTTCTTGCTTCTCCTTCTCTTCCCTCCTTTTCAGTGTTGCTTCTCAACTGTCTTTCTCTCTCCATCTTCCTAATTACCATTCTTTTTCCAACTTATCAGCTGTCCATCTCCTTCATTTTCACTTCTCCTTCCCTGCAAACTCAATTATTTATCTCCTTTTTCACTAATTATTTTCCTCTCTCTTCTTCCCCTCAATGCCCCACTAATACTTCCAGAATCCGGTGGATCCCTTCCACCTCTCACGCTCAGTCATGTTAATAAAATAACGCTTCACTCATTTTCAGGTCTTTATTTTCTCACATTTATTTACACTTAAAAGTTTATTAAACCGCTCAACAATACAAAGCAAAACAATTCCAGACAAACTTGCCAACTTTTTAGAAAAGTTTTGTACTACAGGTGACAACATAAAGTCTGGAAACCAAGGACATACATTTTTTATAACAAGAATTTTACTTGATATTCAAAAGAAATGTAACGTCAATGGATGACTGAACATGTTGAGTTCATTTAGCTATCAGGTTCGATTGAAAAAACTCCAACACCAAGAATTTGTTTTATCCTTATTGGCTCTCAGCTGAAAATGGTTTTATTGTTTTACAAACTAAATATCCTTCTCCTGTTGTGTAAACTTTGTGAATTGAGAACCTTCTGCAAGTGTCCATTCCATTGACTGTTATGACCAAATGCCAGATTCTTATTTTCTGTTCATCGAATCAGTCTGGATGTTGCAACACTTGAACACTTAAAACTCAACCGGGCCCACTATGTCTGTGGCCAATGGCACCGATGACACATTTTTTTTTTAAAGGATAGCAATATCTTGTCTTGAATTGTATTGTGATTGTGATGTCTTCCTTATATTGTAAAGCGCTGCGCAAACTGTTGGTGCTACATAACTCCTGTATAATAATAATAATAATAATCTCCAACTAACATGGAGAAGAAAAATCCTTATGTGCTAAATTACAAACTTCCAGCTATAGCAGGTGGAAGTCCGATCCGGCAAACTACAGACAGGCTGGATTCAGGTCGAATCCATGTTCATCCCAAAGCCAATCTTATCCCTGATCCCTGACCTCTGTGCTTTTTTGTCTATAGGACATGCTGGGAATTTTAGCTTCAGGAGAGCTGACCATCCACTGATTGGCAATTATTATTCTAAGACATGTTAGGTATTGTCACTGTCACCAACATAGTATAAGACGGGATAGCTAATCCATATTACCAATTTATATTTAATTTGGCATTTCCTATTTACACGTACTAACATCAAACACGACATTTAGAAATGTTTCTAAATATTAAAGATAAAAACCTATTAATATGTTTTTCTAAATAATAAATATGCAATTCTAATAAAATGATTTTCGAAATATTAAAGATGAAATGTTAAATAGGCAACTCTATTAAATGTATTTTTAAATAATATATACAGTATACTGTATATTTCAGGAGGTATGCACATCAGAATTGTATAAAGTTTGCATCTTTCATAACAAATGTTAGCCGATTAATTATATAACTTCAACTCCAAATTTTCTAGATAAACATTTAAAAGACCAATTAGGCAGTGTGTGTGCTAAGTCAAAACTTTCTGCACCTTGTGTTATTTTTAAGGATTCCCCATACTCCATACTTTCACTGCAACATTCATCACACATACAATGCATATTAACTACAAAATACTCTTACTGTTCATGAAACAATGACTGCACATTCATTAGTTTGGATATTCTTCATATATACACTATATTGCCAAAATTATTGGGTCACCTGCCTTTACACGCACATAAACCTCCCAGTTGCTTCCACTTTGTTATAATACCAGTAACAGGTGACCGTGGAATATTTAGTAGCAAGGAAATGTCACGGATGGACTTATTGCACAGGTGACAACCAATCATGGTACCACACTGGAATTCATGAAACTCCTGAGAGCGACCCGTTCTTTCACCAATGTTTGTAGAAGCGTCTGCATGCCGAGCTGCCTGATTATATACACCTGTGGCCATGGAGGGGATTGGAACACCTGAATCCAATGATTTAGAGGGGTGTCCCAATACTTTTGTTTGTGTGTTTGAATGTATTTGTTTTGTGCCTTTTGCTATCTAATGTATTTGCAGATTATGAATATGATATAAAAAAAAATAAAAAATCATATTATTGATAATTGTACAAGCCGGGAAAACATTAAAATATTTCTTGCGCTTGCTTAAAATGAAAGGATCGCTCTTTGTTTCTTCATTCACAAATGGGTCACCTCCACCGACTCTGTAGAGGGAGGTCCAGGAGGGTTTCTGTTGCACAGGCAATTAGCTCCACAACGGACAATGCTGAGGAAATGGTTTCTGAGTTTCACTGACACATAAATTAGCAAAACAGAATGTAGGACTGGAAGAATTATCATTATAACACTAGACCATATAGTGACCGAAAATTCCTTTTTTATTTTAGACAATACATGTTCTAACATATAATAGGTACAGGCCAGGAAAGAGACAACTGTAAACTTCATGGTCCTGTAGTAGGGGTCTGTACTGCTCGTCACATTCCCACGAATCTTCATCCTTCTCAGGTGCAAACCGATCAAAATAATGAGAAGGAGCGAAGTTACAAAGGTCATTAGAAGAGGGAGAACATTCCACACTGTATAAACATATGACATTGCCTCTTCCTGTCTGTAGGATAAAGTGTCATTTTGTGTTGAAATACTAGAATATTCAGCAACAAAATACATGGATGTGTATACTACAGACATCAGCACAGAGGCAATGATCAGGTGGAAGACTCTTCTTGATATGAAGGCCTTCAGACGTAAAAAGAGGATGTTGTGAAAGGTGGAGATCTTGAAGTAGAAGAAGATGGAGAGCAGGGTGGATAAGCAGATATCGGCAAAAGCTAAAGTGCTCTCAGTGAATGCATTCAAGACTGTAAATATTTCTGGGAGCTGCGGAAAATAAAATATTGAAGCTATGTACATCGGGTAATTCATGTGAAGGAAGATCCGTGATATCCCAAGAGAGGTGATGATTGTGTTGGCGCCTATTATTGATCTTCCTTTCATCCAGCCAATAACATTAACAGCCACAATAAATGATTGTATCAGCAGACCTGCCACTGAGAATATTACAACACATCCAAATGGAATCAGATATTGTATTAAATCTCTCTGATCATAGCCTTCCTCTGTAGAATTTGCCATCATTGGAATCATATACACGAGCCGTCTGTATAAAATGATAGAAGTGCTTTATATTTATACATAGAAAGGGACTTCTCTGATTTATAATGCAAATGGTAATGCAAACAGAACAGACATGTCGATCTTTATACAAATAAAGAGGATGAGAGTAAATCTGACTCTGGCCGTGTTATAGGATACCGGAACACCGGGCGGGAGAGAAATGATCTCTTGTACTATGAGCACCGAGATTAAAGCTGAACTCCAGGCAGATATAAGAGACACAAATGGATGCAGCTCTGTATTGAGGAATACTGAACATCATTAAATGTATTTATTTAAATGTAAGCAGTGTTAGTAGCTGACATTTACTTGATTTAATAACTTGCAGTCCCTGTACAACAGAGCTGGGCAAGGGGAGGAAAGGACTGGGAGCCAGTCAAGTGTGCTGCAGGTCTTATATGCTAGCAAGGGTCATGCTGATAGAAAGAGAGAACAAAGTAATTTATAATTGAGCTCATCAGTCTGCTACTTCCAATTTCACAGGCTGAGGGAGGGACAAGAACTGTAAGTGTTACTTACTGCAGCCGAATAAAATCAGGTCAGTGCTGATGGCCAGAGCTATGCTTTATGATAGAGCTTTGCTATTCTCAAGACTGGATGGACAGAAATACAAATCCTTTGGAAGATAATATTACTTCATTTGTGTATTTAGCTGTATGTCTAGAGCTTTAAAGGGACCCCTGAGTCATATTATAGAGAGCACATATGTGTCCAATGATATACTGTATAATGACTAGTGATGAGCTCAGTTTCGGACCAAATCTGGACTGAACCTGCACTCCTCCGAACCCAGAAGGAGCTCCTCCCGAATATGAAAGGAAGCTCCTTCTGTGCCATCCAATCAGCTTTTGGTGGGGAATTGCCAGATATACAAAGGGTCGGGATGCAGTGACAACATTGACCTTATACATGCCTATATATGGTAAATCAGAGCTCAAAATTTGAAGTCCAGAGCTACTAGCCGGGTCTTACGAGTTACTCGCCACTAGTTGCCCCACCTATCCCCTACCTTGCCCCGTCCTAACTCCGCCCCGAAACACACCCTCTTAAATGATCTTATGATAGTTGCTTGTAAAGGGCAGATCAGGGAAAATGCAAGTTCCTGACCTTAGGAGTCCCTAAGCGCACCTAAAATATAGGTGTGAATGGGGCCTAATATACATACCCAATAATACACTTCCCAACGTTACCCCCCCCCCGTGTACACACATAAAATAATGCACTCCCCCCTGTGAACGATAATGGGGTGCGAGTTTGAATATTAAAAATAGCATTCTCTTGTCCCACAGTCAGAGCAAATGCCGGCCTTCATTTAGTGATTTGCCAGGCCTTCCACATTCCACAGAACAGAGATCTACTTATCTGGCCTGTGATCTTTTATTACCCCAGCACAAGTGAAAGTCCAAAATATCTCTCTAAGCCTTTTATAGCTGTCCCTAATTAAAGTCATGGCACCAGGCACTCATCTATGACCAGTGGACACGTTAACATAAACAAGCAGGTCTGGTAGAGGAGGTGACCTAGGTGACCCCACATTACCCAAAAGTCATAAACCGGAGTTACAATATCAGCTACATTTTATAATTTGGAATTGGGCGGTGATAGTGTAAAATAAAGGTTCATCCTCCTCCTGCTTTCCCTCCCCAGCCCTGCCCTAGGGGCCTGCAAAAAGACACCCCCTTAAAGGGCTAATAAAATATGCTGTCACGGCAAATATTGTTGGCTCTTGTTTTAAAACATCAAGAAAGGAACTCCAGCAACAAGAAGTCTTAACATTGCAGAAGAGTTCCCCTTTAATCTCTGGACATCATCTGCTGAAAGCTTCCTTGAAGAAGAGCCCTTCAGACTTCTCTTTTGCTTATTGAACTCTGAACTCTGTCAGAACTCCTAATTCCAGGACTGCTAAGTATTTACATTGTATTCCCTTTTATTTGACTGTTGTATATATATTTTGTCTCTTTTTATTAAATCTTTTTCTGTATATTTTCTGCACCGTTTCTTTTATTAAAGGACGATCTTAAAAATGGTTATGCTTATCTCTACGCTCTAAATACAAACTTTAAGTATCCTTGCCTCTGTGAAGAGCTCTACTGTATAGTGACCCCTGTCATATTCCTGTCTGAGGGGACAGCGGCATCACAGGCATTGTTTAAGTGTTTTAAATTGTCGCAGCACTTGGTGGACACTGTCTGTGTTTCTGTTAAAAAACACATGGTGGCGGCGAAAGTTTGGTGTGTCAAGGGTTAACGGCGGAGTTACCCAACCCTGGTGACGATCGCTCTCAGTCTGCTGGCCTGAGATTGTGTCCCGCGAGCTGGGAAATCTCTGCGCAGGGTGAGGCTGAGAGTGGTATCGCCACGTCCTTGTGACGCTCACGCTCGGTTCAGACTTGTGTATAGACACGTGGGATTGACGTACAGCGGGTTTAGGCCAGGCGTACGTCACACCCCTGTCCCAAGCCCCCCACCCCCCTGCACACATAAAAAAATACACCCCAGAAACATAAAATAATACACTCCACCCATCCCAAGCCCTCACCCCGCACACATAAAATAATACACTCCACCCGTCCCAAGCCCCTCACATGCATAAAATAATATACTCCCTCGACACATAAAATAATACACTCCCCATCCCCAGGCAGGTGGCGAGGAGGCATGATCCCTGGTGATCCAGTGGATGATTAGTAAACTCTGGTGCAGACCTTACTAATCCATCCTTTCGGCCGGGGCGCAGAACTGTCAGAGCTCTGGCCGCAAGGATCTGAATATGTGACCATGTGCCTTACTTGACCGCGTGTCAGCTGGCTGTGGGCCAAATAGTACCTGCTCACGGGCCGGTACTTTGAGACCCCAATTCCTACTTGCCTTCACTATATTTCCACTGGCCAAATGTGAGCAGGGTAGTGAAAATTTTGAGCCCCGTGGTAAATTACATTTTCCTAGTATGGCTATGTGGCAATATAAGGTACACAGGGTCAGAACAAGCATTCCACCCTTTCGAGTGCATTTGATACATATTTAATTATTGACTTTCTCAGTTGGATAATGAGCTAGGTTGTCCGCCCTGCGATGTCTTTGTTTTTTGTCTTTCAGCATAAAAGTACCCTCTACCAGTATTCAGAGCTGCACACCCAGCCTTATACTTTTCCCACATCCTCTGAACTTCTCCAAATACTTCCTAGCGTGCTGATGGCTGATGTACTTTTTTTTGACTGACAGTGCTCATGGATGTCACCTGCAGGCACTGTCGGTGTCACTGAAATGGTGTGTGCACCCGGCTGATACCCACATATAAGCTCCCCATGATTTCTGATGAAGGAGGTCATTCGATTTGTGAATCATATAAATAATTACTCCTTCCCCATCTTGGAAATCAGCAAGTTGACAAGTGACAGAACCGCTGCATTTATTGAGATGTAAATTGATGGCGGATGAGATACTGAGGGTACTATATGATGGTGGAGCTGATCACAAAGCCAGGGTGGATAATCACAAAGCCAGTTTTAACCTTTATTTTTATCTTTATGTAACGCTATTGGTAACCACACAGATATAGCTCAAGGAAATATGGCTTCCCTGTTACTCAATAGTGACTTGACGATTGACCCATACCCACTTACTTGGTGATAAATGTCCCAGGCACATTCCTCTCAGGGTAAAGTTCTTGTCATAGGATGTTGAGAATGATGGACTTAGGTTTGTAAGAGATAGTTTAATGGCACATGTGCATAGAAGAAAGAGGGAAGGAGGGTAGAGAGAGCACATGGATACCTGTAGATTCAAGTAAACACAGTCCTTTGGTCTTCTAACTTTCCGGATCCTTCTCTCACAGGACTTTACTGGCTGGACACTTTGACATCAAAAATGGCTCCTTGACAACTGGGGGAAAAGGTCATCAGGCTACCTGTAACCCGGCTAGGACTTTGGGGCCGAAAATCTTCATACAACCTGTAATCTGGCCAGTACTTTGGTGGAGAAGATTGTCAAGTGTGAAGCCTCAAAATGCAGCCATCCATTTAGGACAGGTAAGCCCTGTGAGCCATCTTAAAGGGGCCCTCTACCTCTTGCTCCCAGGCTCAGCTCATTTCCAGCTTCTGCTTGTAAAGTGACCCTGTCACCACAGAATCACATAAAAAGGAAGCCTGGGCTGTCAAATTTACTGCTTTGCTGCTTCCCAGCCACTGCGGGTATTTCCACTTTATGTGGAATTACCCAATGAGCAGGATTATTCTCCTTGTAGCTTTTTTTTACCAGCTGACTTTCTCCAACCTTTTTCTTGCTTCTCCTTCTCTTCCCTCCTTTTCAGTGTTGCTTCTCAACTGTCTTTCTCTCTCCATCTTCCTAATTACCATTCTTTTTCCAACTTATCAGCTGTCCATCTCCTTCATTTTCACTTCTCCTTCCCTGCAAACTCAATTATTTATCTCCTTTTTCACTAATTATTTTCCTCTCTCTTCTTCCCCTCAATGCCCCACTAATACTTCCAGAATCCGGTGGATCCCTTCCACCTCTCACGCTCAGTCATGTTAATAAAATAACGCTTCACTCATTTTGAGGTCTTTATTTTCTTACAATTATTTACACTTAAATATTCATTAAAAAAACAAAACAATACAAAGCAAAACCCTTCCAGACAAGCTGGACCATAAATAAGTAAATGAGTTCAGCTTATCTCTACATCTTCAGGTGTTTAGGAAAGGTTTGTACTACAGGTGACACCATGAAGTCAGGAAACACGGACACAAATATTTTGTAACAAGGATTGTATTTGATATTCAAAAGAAATGCAACGTCAATGGATGACTGAACATGTTGAGTTCATTTAGCTATCAGGTTTAAATTGACAAAGCTCCAACACCAAGATAAGGATCTTTTTTTCATACATGTGATTATAATTTTTTCAACCTTATTGACTTTCAACCGAAAATGACTTTTTTCCCCCATAAACTAAATATCCTTCTCCTGTTGTGTAAACTTTGTGAATGAATTGAGACTATCATCTGCAAGTGTCCATTCCATTGACTGTTATGACCAAATGCCGGATTCTTTTTTTCTGTTCATCTCCAACTAACATGGAGAAGAAAAATCCTTATGTGCTAAATGACAAACTTCCAGCTATAGCAGGAGGAGGTTCCATCCGAAGAACTATGAACAGGCCGGATTCAGGTCAACCCATGTTCATCCCAAAGCCGAAGCTTATCCCTAATCCCTGACCTCTGTGGTTTGTGGCCTATAGGACATGCTGGGATTGGTAGCTCCAGAAGAGCTGATGATCCACTGGTTAGCAATTGCTATTCTAAGACATGTTAGGTATTGTAACTGTCACCAACATAGTATAAGACGAGATAGCTAATCCATATTCCCAATTTATTTTTCATTTGGCATCTTCTTATTTACATGTACTAACAACAAACACATCATTTAAAAATACATTTTTCTAAATATTATAGATAACAATCTATGAATATGTTTTTCTAAATAATAAATATGCAATTTACAATTCTATGAAAATTATTTTTAAATATTAAAAATAAAAATCTGTTCATAAAATAATGAAGGGAAATTATATATAGTAAATGAAGCAACATGTGTCCATCATGTATTTTCTGTTTTGATAAGAAATGAAAGCTCGTCATAAAAATAAACAGCTTATGCAAGTGTCTAGAGGTAGGGGCTGGTCCTCTGAATATGATATCAAAATATCAAATCCTCTACATTACTAATAAATGCACAAGCATGTAAAGCATTACAATATTTCTTGCAGTTGCTTAAAATGTGGAGATTCACAAACGGGTCATCTCCACCGACTCTCCGGAGCGAGGTCCAGGAGGGTTTCTGTTGCACAGGCAATTCGTTCCACAACGGACAATCCTGAGGAAATGGTTTCTTAGTTTGGTTGCCACATAGATGATCAAAACAGAATGTAGGACTGGAAAAATGGTTATTATAACATTAAACCATACAGTGACCGAATATTCCATTTGTATTTGAAATTGCACATTGTCTAACATATAAAATAGACAGACCAGGAAAGAGACAACCGTATACTTCATGGTCCTGTAGTAGGGGTCTGTACTGCTCGTCACATTCCCACGAATCTTCATCCTTCTCAGGTGGAAACCGAGCAAAGTAATGAGAAGGAGCGAAGTTACAAAGGTCAGTAGAAGAGGGAGAACAGTCCACATTGTATAATAATATGACATTGTCTCTTCCTGTGCACAGGATAAAGTGTCATTTTGTGTTGAAATATTAGAATAATCAGCAACAAAAAACATGGATGTGTATACTACAGATATCAGCACAGGGGCAATGATCAGGTGGACGACTCTTCTTGATATGAAGGTCTTCAGACGTAAAAAGACGATGTTGTGAAAGGTGGAGATCTTGAAGTAGAAGAAGATGGAGAGCAGGTTTAATAACCAGATGTCGGCAAAAGATGATGTCTTTATAATGAAATCATTCAAGATATCAATAATTTCAGGGAGACTTGAGGAATAAAACAATAAAACTACATACATCAGGTCAGCAGTGTGAAGGAAGATCCGTGATGTCCCAATAGAGGTGATGATTTGGTCGGCCCCTGTTATTGCTCTTCCCTTCATCCAGCCAATGACATTAACAGCCACAATCAATGATTGTATCAGCAGTCCTGCCAATGAGAATGTTACAATACAGCCAAATGGAATCGGATTTTGTATTAAATATCTGTAATAATAGCCTTCCTCTGTACAATCTGCCATCATTGGAATCATATACACGAGCCGTCTGTATAGAAATGATAGACGTGCTTTTTCATTTTTTTAATTTGATTTATAATGCAAATGGTAATGCAAACACAACAGACATGTCGATCTTCATACAAATAAAGAAGATGAGAGAAAATCTGACTCTGGCCGTGTTATAGGATACCGGAACACCAGGCGGGAAAAATGATGTACATTAAAAACCGAGATTAAAGCGGAACTCCAGGCAGATATAAAAGACACAAATGGATGCAGCTCTGTATTGAGGAATACTGATCATTTGGGTCACCGCAATTCCCAAAAACCCCTCAATAGACCCTACCGACCTCAATAATCTCAGACCAATCTCCTTACTCCCATTCACCTCCAAACTCCTAGAACGCCTCATCTACAGCCGCCTAAGTCGCCACCTCGCTGATCACAACCTTCTCGACCCCTTACAATCTGGCCTTTGCCCCCTACACTCCACTGAAACCGCCCTCCTAAAGCTCAGTAATGACTTACTCATTACCCTTCCCCTCACACCTATTATGTCCTTCTCCTGTTCCTCAATTTCAGTTGTCCTTCTCCGCTATCCTTCCCTGCTGTTACTACTCACTTCTTTTCCTACATTTTCAGAAGTCCTTCCCCTCTTTCTCAGATGTATTTTACGCATTTGTCCTTCTCCTCCCTTCTACTCCTTTCTCATCGTCTGCTCCTCAAAAAACTCCAGTCACTTGGGCTACAAGACTCTGCTCTCTTGTAGTTCTCCTCCTACCTATCTAAGCGCTCCTTTAGCGTCACCTACAAATCTAACTTCGCCTCCCTCTTTCTGTAGGGGTCCCCCAAGGCTCTGTCCTTGGACCCCTCCTCTTCTCTATCTACACCTCCTCCCTTGGTCAGTTAATAACCTCACATGGCCTCTAATACCATCTCTATGCCGATGACACTCAAATATATCTCCCTACTCTGCAACTCACCCCCTCAGTGTCCTCTCGTGTCACTAATCTACTAACATATCCGTCTGGATGTCGCAACACTTCTTAAAACTCAACCTTTCAAAAACTGAGCTCTTGATATTTCCTCCTCCAAACCGTGCACCTTCCCCCAACTTTTCCCTTGAGACTGATAACACAACTATCCACCCCTCCTCCAATGCCAAGGTCCTAGGTGTCATCCTTGACTCGGACCTCACCTTTCTTCCCCACATCCAATCACTATCCAAATCTTGCCGCCTTCACCTTCATAACATCTCCAAAATACGCCCCTTCCTCACCAATGACACCGCAAAATTACTCATCCACTCCCTTGTTATCTCTAGTCTCCACTATTGTAACTCCCTCCTCATTGGCCTTCCACTACACAGGCTCCTCCCCCCTTCAGTCTATCATGAATGCAGCTGCCAGACTCATTCACCTAACCAACCGCTCAGTGTCTGCAACCTCCCTCTGCCAATCCCTGCACTGGCTTCCAATAGCCCAAAGGATAAAATTCAAAATATTAATAATCAGTTACAAAGCCATCCACAACTCCGCCCCCGGCTATATCGCAAACCTGGTCGCAAAGTATCACCCTAACCGTCGGCTCTGCTCATCCCAAGACCTCCTGCTTTCCAGCTCCCTTGTCAACTCCTCCAATGCTCGCCTCCAGGACTTCTGTAGAGTCTCTCCCATCCCCTGGAATTCTTTACCCCAACCTATCCGTCTGTCACCCACCGTGACTGCCTTTAGGCATTCCCTAAAGACTAATCTCTTCAAGGAAGCCTATCCCACCTCAACCTAATCGCTCAACCATCACGTTCTCAAAAAAATTCATCTCCACACAGCTACCTCCTCGTGTATCACTTCCCCCTCCCTTTTAGATTGTAAGCCCTCACGTGCAGGGCCTTCCTTACCATCTTGTCTTGATTTGTATTGTGATTGTAATGTCTGCCCTATGTTGTAAAGCGCTGCGCAAACTGTTGGCGCCATATAAATCCTGTATAATAATAATAATATTAATGCTGCAGTTTTTTAAGTTTATTTACTGCATGTGTATATCAATCATTTATGTGAATCTGTGGCAGTTTTTTTTACCAGGAGATCCTGCCAGAATGATCACTTCCTGTTGCAGGCTGACAAAACTAAGCTGCCTCCTCTCAATTAACAGCAGTGTTGTCAGCCTGCCTTGTGTGTTCCCTCAGCTGGCTGCCTATGAGTAGTGATAGGCCGAACATACCCGAGTTTGGTTCGAATTCGAACTTTAGAACATGGAAAAAGTTTTCATTCAAACTCAATGAAAGTCAATGGGACCAGAACTTAGAAAATCAATTGTCCCCTTTTTGAAGGCTTATATGCAAGTTATTGGCCATAAAAGGTGTATGTGGATTCTGGTACTGCCCTGGGGGACATGTATGGGGGTCTGGGGTATGTCGACGACTCGACAAAATAAAAAATAAATAGAAGTAATAGGTGCAAGCCTTTAGCCAATTAGGGCTTCACAAGGCGAACAGACCACCGAATGCCCTCATAGTTCGTGTGTTCGGCGGACACACGAACTAGCAATGTTCGATGTTGAACTCTCGTTCGACTCGAACATCAAGTTGCAACCCTAGTAGACAGTACCTGAACACAAAAAACAAAAACAGAAGCGCGCACAACCTAACACATTGTCCAATGGAGAAAGTAAATATTGAAATATTTATCAAAATACACAATACTGTATTGCCAAAAGTATTGGGACACCTGTTAGGATTTGATCACTTATATTGGTTTCGTTTGTGGTATAAATATAGCACGTATCACAATACCAAGCGCAGCACACTGGTTCACAATAAGTGTATGGACAATTTTACGCTGAGGACAGTGAGTGGGGAGATCCCTGACCATTGGTTTCGTGTTCACTATTGTTCATAAAGCTGTGGATGGACCCTATTCTTAGTCCTGAAAAAGTTAAGGCCCAATGCAAGTACAGTAACAAGAGCAGGGAGAGAGGGAACTCTGGGATTCCCTGATCCTAATCTCCATTTAAGCACACAAGGGGACACAGCAAGGGTCTGTTTAGACTCCTGATGTCCCCATAAAGAGGACCTGCTTCCACCTGCATCACACTGCAGACTTGTCGTGCCCTTGTGACAGTATTAAAAGAGATTCAATTCTAAAAATGAATTATTTTATTGTGGCTAAGATAAAATAAAGGATAAAACTGGCTTTGTGATTATCCAGACATTATGAAATAACTTGTGATTTTAGCTCGATCACCATATTATAATACCCTCAGTATCCCATCCGTCATCAATTTACATCTCAACAAATGCAGCAGTTTGCTGATTCTCACGATGGGGTAGGAGTTATGCTTTACCCAAATAAATAACATTAACAATGACAATCCAAAAGCACACATAGGGCACAGACATATGTAAACAGTGATTTTACCCCACCCGGCTGTGGTCTCAGGTGGACTCTGCAGGGTCTGTGGTGGGCTCTGCAGCGTCTCAGGCTGCTAAGCCCACCTGAGACCCTGCAGAGCCCACCATAGACCCCACAGAGCCCACCACAGATCCTGCAAAGGCCCCCTGAGACCCGGCTGAGGCCTTCACAGATCCTGCAGAGACCCCCTGATACCCTGCAGGATCTCATGGGGGCTCTGCAGGATCTGTGGTGGGCTTTGCAGGCTGCTTTCAAAGCCCACGCAGATCCTGCAAAGCCCCCAAAATGACAGTGATTTCCCGCGGGTCGGTACTTTGAGACCCTGGCATTTTGACACGGTACTTTTTGAGACCCTGGCATCAGTTTCATTGTCACACGACGGCTCGAACTATGAGGCTGAGTGATTTTCACTCTCCTCTGCGGGGTTCTCAGGTGGGCTGTGAATGATCTCTGGTGGGCTCTGCAGGGTCTCTCCTTTAAAAAGAACCATGAACACAGGTGGCCTATCAAAGGCTTTGTAGCCCACCACTGCAATCTACAGTATAGCACAGTGTCTCTCCCTAAAATACATTTTTAGCTTTTCTTAAGAGCAGTCGGGTAACGCACCTGCTTAAGAGTTGCAAAACACACTGACAATATGGCTGCTGTGAGCCCACCCCTTTATAGAGAGGAAGATGGTTTATTAATTTTGTCTCTTGTGACTCAACTGACCAGGGGCAAAGTCTACGCACTGCATTGTGGGTTGCTTCTAAATTCTGGTGAAGTAACTGGAAAGTTTTCAGGCAAAAGTGCGCAGTGTGAGAACCCTGAGAATCCAACGTATTCTCATCGAAGACAGTATCGGTGAGCCAGAACCAAATCCCTAACCACCATCTATACTAAATTTCAGAATGTATTCACTTGTATTCAGACTTAATACTGCATATTATTTACAGAAAACCAAAACAACACAAAATTCAAGACCGAAAATGTACAAGAAGATCCTCAAAAAAGGTGTTCATTTTTTTGGCACCTGTTATTGTGCTTCCTTTCAGCCAGTTAATGACATCAATATACACAATAAGGGATTGTATCAAAAGTGCTACCTAGGGATACACCGATACCGGTTCCAGTATCGTTATCAGTGCCAATACTGGGAATTTTCACAAGTACTCATACTCATGCTCCGACACAAAGCGCCGATACCAGCGCTTGAAATTTTTAAACTGAAGCCGGCTCTGTAAACAGGTGCCACCATTCACAGGAAGGCTATCGAGGTTCCGAGCAAAGTCCTGGCAGCCTTCGTGTGAACCGCGGAGCCTGTTTCCAGCGCCGACCACAAATCCCTTCCTCCTCCTTCCATTGGAACCACACTGGCTGCGCCCGCCCGCGAGATGGCCTGGACCCCCGGTGAGACTCTGCACAGGCCACCATTGACCCCGCACAGCCCACCATAAACCTCACACAGCCCATCATAGTCCCTGCACAGTCCATCATAGACCCTCCTACGACCCCACAAAGCCACCTTAGACCTTGTACAGCCCTTCTAAGACCCCGCACAGCCTCCTGAGACTTCACACAGCCCTCCTAAGGCCCCGCACAGCCCTCATGAGACCCCACAAAGCCTCCTGGTACCCTGCATATCCACCTAAGACCCCGCACAGCCCTCCTGAGACCCTGCACGGCCACCTAAGATCCCCTGCTGGAGACATCAGGCTGGCACCTCAGAGCAACGTAGAGTATGTAGCTTCATATTATTATGTATTGCTGCATAATGGAATGCTGGGATATGTAGTCCTCAATAGCTGGTTTCCATTCAGCATTGCTGTAAAATGCATTGCTGGGATTTGTAGTCCTCTCTAGCTGATGGTAATATTCTGCATTGCAGTATAGTGTATTGCTGGGCTTTGTAGCCCTCTATAGCTGGTGGCATTCTGAATTTCTGCATAAGGTATTGTTGAGATATGTAGTCTCTCTACAGCTTGGAGTCGGTGACAGAACTACTAGCGGTGCAGCGGTTGCAGCTGTGACTGGGCTCTGGCACTCCACCACTATCCTAAAATCATCAGTCTGTATTATTTTAGAAAAACGTTCACATGAATCGGTATCGGTATCGGCGAGCACTTGAGGAAAAGTATCAGTATTCATACTCGGCCTGGAAAAAATGGTATCGGTGCATCCCGAGTCCTACCAGTATTAATTCCGGTGTCACAACTATAAAAGGTGTTAAAACTGTTTCAAAACTGCCGTCCCTTGTAGAATTTACCATGTTTGCAATTGTACACAAAAATGATCTTTAGAAAATGATAGAAATACTCTATTCCCATTACATTTGGTGATTACATTGGTGATGGAAAGTGATTTATTTTAATCTGTAATGCAAATGATAACTCATATACAGGAGATCGGCGTAAATTTGACTGAAGCAAAACACGTTTCCTGGCTGTTATAAGATACCAGGACACCTGGAGGAAATCATTTCCATCTTTATTGAAACCACCAAAATTAAAGTGAAATGGTAACATATTTCTTTTTCTTTTTTCACAATATTGTGATCGTTTGGGGAATATAGCACAATGGTAAGCGCTACGTGACCACTCCTGAAGCTGAATTTAAAGGAGAACGATGAGGTGAGTGCTTTTCACTCACCTCATAGTTCTAGCCGACCTGTGACAATGAGACTGTCACAGGTCGGCTCAGTAGATCGGGAAGTGAGCGAACACGTATCGGCGTTCGCTCACCTCTCGAAACCTGCCACGGCTCTCTGCCGTGACAGGGGAGGGGCTGGATTCCCCCCTCCCCACTCCGATCCTCCAGCGCTGACTGGCTGAACGGACAGGGGAGGGGGCAGGTACAGCTGGCTCTGCCTCTAGATAGGCAGAGCCAGCTGTCACTCACGCAGCTGGGCGGATCCAGACATAATTGTCGGGATCCGCTTCAGCTGCGGCGTCTCAGTATATCGCGAGCTGTAGCTCGCGGTATACTGAGCTTAGGGTGACGGGAGGACGCTAGTTTGTGTCTTCCCGTTACCCTAAGGAGAACTATGGGGGAAAGCCCTAACCCCATAGTTCTCCTTTAACATAAAAATACAGTCTTTATTCAGCATAAATTATGCATAACAGTTCATTCAGGAGTCTCATCAAGACATCGTGTTTGGTGTCACCGACATCTGTCTGTCCCATACACTCCCCGTGTGATAGTCCCAGTACTTTACTGTATTTCTCTGTGAATACAGTCCTCAGCACTGCTCAGCAGCTTTCCTCAGCTCCAAGCGGTTCAGTATTCACCCCTCGGCGGTCACTGTCTCTCTCTGTCTCTCTAGAACGTATCTCAGGGTCACCAACCCTCTTGACCTCTCCAGCCTTCCTGGTCATGTCCCTTGTGCTCACGCACGCAGGGGAGTCTGCCTGTCGTCGTGTGCCTCTTGCACACCCACAACTCTCCTCTAAAGCACTGGGCTGGCTTCCTAATAAAGCTGCTCTCAGCCACCTGTTCAGCACAACCTGGCCACTGGCAACAACTGGCCCCAGGACTGGAGATCCCATCCCACTATAGTCTGGAAAACATGGAAGGAATTGAACAGCCAGTTCCTCCTCTCCAAAGGTATTCACATTGTGGAACCTGTCAGCCCCTCTGGCTGAGAGTCCTGGGCTCCAAAGTTGGCATGCTACACCGTGGCATTGCCATGCACTGCCACAATATGTTTATTGAGTAGAAAACACGGAAAAACAGCAGTACCGGTACAGAAAGGCGCATCATTCGAAACACACAGAGTCGTAGCTATGGCATAAAATGACAAGCATGAAAGTGACCAATTATAGTAAGAATGCAATCAGTAAGGACAGCAATCTGTTTATTGAAGAGATTAGGCTTGGGGTCACGTCATTGGAAAGTGCCAACATATTCGAGCTCACCTGGGTGACCAGTCGCATAGGGGTAAGTGAAAGATCTTCAAGTAAACATGTAAAAAGGATGAAGAAATAAAGAGGAGGGACAGTAGTATAGGAAACAGGAAAGGAAAGAAAAGCAGGGTGTCAGAGCACAATGAAAACCAGACAAGCGAAAGGTGCTAGTTAAAATATTTATTAAGAACAGTGTCCACAGGAGCAAGCCGAATCATAAACCGGAACAAGCCAGGGTCAGCAGCCGGGAGGGGGTAGTCGTCCAAGCCAGGTCAGTAACACGGAGATCAGTGTCATCAGGAACAAGCCAGAAGCAGGAGACAGGAAATCAGCGTTGTCAGGAACAGGTCAGAAGCAGGAGCCAGAGGAGACCATCAGCCAGGATCGGGTCATACACAGAATCAGGATACTCAGCAGCAGGAATGCACTAGCAGAAAGACCACGCAAGGGCAAGGTCAGACTGGACTGAGTGGTTTATAGAGTGAGTGGGGTGACATCATCACTCAGAGCCAGGAAACTCCCATCTGGCTCTCTCAGATGATGCTCTCCTCCTGTCTGGCCATAAGAGGGAGCCTGGGAGTAGTGAGCAACGTTCCAGAGTCTGCTCAGGCATAGAAGGAAACACAGGTGAGTAAAATGGCAGCCAAGCCAGAATGCTGCAAACCAGTAAAGTCAGGGTGGAACCCTGACACAGGAGAGGGGTGATGGAAGACTAGAGCCACGGAGGGAGGTCTGCAGGATGGACAGGCAGGAGCTCACTATAGTATCAAAAGATCATGATCGAAGAGGGGAGGCCGAAAATAGGGAATCCAAGGTGGCCAAATTCTAAGGAAGCGCACATGGGTATCATTTAGGACAGCCGTCAATTTTTATTGACCATAATCCATTGTATTTTATGGTTAACTGCTTCAAAGCTCAGCATAGGGGATTTCCATGACTAGGCTATGACCAATTTGGTGGCAGTAAAAACATGACAAATTAGGAGACGCTTCCATTTTGGTAGGTTAGAATTAGGTTTGTTATGGAGAGCTTTGCATGAATCTCTAGTTAGAGCAAGGGAAGTCAAGGCGTCTGGCTACTGGGCAGTTCCACCAGATATGATACATGGAGCTCCTCTATCACAATACCATGCACGGGTGTCCCCACACCGCGTGCAAGTATCTATACAGGCGAACCAAATACGTGACCACACCAAACAAAGCTTATGGGCTTATAGTTTATTAGAAATAGCAAAATCACATAAACACAAGCAACCCCACCAACACCCACAAGTAACATATAATAGCCAAACTAAATGCAAACAGCAAAATCACACACAGGTGATAACAGGGCTAGTTAACCTGGGGAGCAGGGCAACAAGAGGGGAGCCACAGATCAGGAGAACTCAGGGGCAGGAGTCAGGGTTCAAGGAGGCAACAGGATACAGGTTATGGCTACAATACTGAGGCACGGGGCTCCCTGCAGGGAGAGTTTAAATACCCTCCCAGATCAGCACCAGGTGGTGACTAATTGCTGAGACACCTGCAGGTGAGCACTGGAACTGCAGGACCTTGTTCCAGCATCACAGTGCCACCTGGAGGTGCTCAGGTCCGTGACAGCCACTGGCTGCCTGGAGACACCTGCAGGTGAGCACTGGAACTGCAGGATCTGCTCCAGCGCCACCTGGAGGTGTTCTGGTCCCTGACATCCTCCCAGAACATCCCCTGAAGCACTGTGATGAGTGGCCTGGGATAAAGCTAGCAAGTTTAGTTGGGGTGTAGTACCAGTGGTAGAAGACTTTATATACATTTCCCAAGATAAGGACATTCCTAGAACCTTGTGCTGTGGCCATCCATAAGTCCTGCCAATCCTCAGGTGATAAAGAAATTCCCATCTCAGTCTCCCATTGAGTTTGATAACTTTGTGTAGGAGGTGCGGAGTCAGAGACCAAGGAAGCATAAATAAGGGAAATCATACTGGGACAATGAGGGTCGTACCGACATTTACGTTCGAAGAAGGTCAAGGAAAAAGGAGAAGGATGTAGGTGTATTAGGGAGGATACAAAATTATGTAATTGCAATTAGCGATAGTGTACGTGTAAGGGAACCGAGTGAGAATCCAAGAGGTGAGGAGGGAGTAGACATCATTAAAGCCATGTTCCCTCCACCACTGGAAACTATTCGGCGAGTCCCAGGCCGGAGGGAAGAGTGGGGACGGGGAAAGTTACAGGAGAGGGAGAAAGGGAGAAGAAAGTGGAGCCGGAAATTTGATCAAGTCCCAGATTCGAACAGTATGAGATATGGCCGGGCCTAACGGTTTAGGGTGGTGGGGACCCATGGGAGAGAGTTGACGGGGAGAGAGGAGCAGTCCAGAAGATCTAGCAACGCTCAACCTGGGAGTTCGGTCAAGTCGCATAAGCGGGCTGAGGATGCTACATGTGCTGCCAGGTAGTATTTATGAATATTCAGAAATGCCAGTTTGGGTGCAAAAAGGATGCGTTTGCTGACCCCGTGCCTGGACCTGCCCCATATAAAGTGGTGCAATTTCCTCTGATGAATGCATAGAATATGAACAGGAACAGGTACTGGGAGCGTACGGAACGCATATAATAACTTCGGAAGGTATGACATTTTAACAGCGTGGATGCGCCCAAACCAGGATATAGGATGAGTACCCCAAGGATTCCAATCAGGAAGACAAGTGGGAAAAAGGGGGGTAAAGTTGGCCTGATATAGAGTGTTGTAATGGGGAGTTAGAGTAATTCCTAAGTAGAGTAAGGTGAGTGACCAGCGGAACGGATAGGAGGTTGCCAGAGAAGAGAGTGACAACCAGTTTATCGAAACAGACATAGCGGCCGACTTCGACTGGTTGACTTGGAGGCCTGATAGGGTGGCAAAGGTGTCCAATAGTTTAAATAAGTTCGGGAGGGAAGTATGAGGCGATGTTGAGAGTAACATGTCATCAGCAAACCTAGAAAGTTTATAATCATGCCCCACCAGGTCCAGGCTTTTGATATCCACATTCAAACAAATGGCCTCGGCAAGGGGTTCCAAAGATAGACTAAAGAGGATAGGCGACAATGGACAACCTTGTCTAGTGCCTCTAGAAACAGGAAATAGTGGGGATTCGAAAATGTAATATTTCACTCTAGCCTGAGGGGAGCTGTATGAACCATTAATCCCGGACAGAAAGTACATACCAAAACCATAGGGGGAGCCCACAATTACTATCAAGGGATACTGCAGCACCAAGACAGGGAGCTGTTTTCAGAACGCTTCTTGCAATCACATATCTGGTGAGCGCACAACCACAGGGGGTGTTTTAAACGAAGAGGGGAGTCACTGGGTGTTGTCCCTGTATGGAACTTTGCATTAATCGGTGAATGTGGAACTTCCTATCAGTCCGGATTTGTGGCTTAGTTTGTCTTTTTCACTGTTGCATGTATGTTCCTATTGTCACTCTGATGAAGGATCCCTGTGCGGACCCGAAACGTTAGCATCGTATGACAGTATGTGACATTGGGTATTGAATAAACATATCAATACTTTAAAAACCCTCCAAGTGTGTGCCGGTGAATTACTTTTATTTCCTATTGGAGATCTTTCTACTATTTAAAGCGACATTAAAACCTCAGATTTTTTAACATAAAACAATACTGTAATGTGCGCCTTACTGTAATCCATGGTAGTTTCCCTTCTCTTTGCTGCTCTTCCTTTTAAATCCTCATGTCTTCTCATGCTGGGGAGAACTTCCCTTTGCAGCTGAGTTCGCTTATATACATATATATATATATATACACACTGAGTGGCCCTTGTCAAAGTCGCTCAAATACATACAGTACGCTTGCTCAATTTTTTTCTGTTTCCAACACATCAACTTCAGGGACAAATCTTTCACTTGCTGCTTAATATATCTCCCCCACTTCCAGGTGTAAATTGTAATGAGATAGTCAATGTCATTCACTTCACCTGCCAGTGGTCTCCAAGACCGCTAATGTGACCTAGAACCCCCCCAAAAGAAGCACAGATCTGCTCCATCAGCTTCTTTCCAGCTTCTGAAGCTGGAGAGTGACACAAGAATGAGGAAGTGATGTAATATACATCACTTCCGCATTCTTGCAGAAGAGAGGGGACCGGAGAGAGCTCGTGTAACGATCTCCCTCTGATCCCCTGTGACACAGGCGACATGCTGATCCCGGGCTCGCACCGAGCACAGCGGAGCCCGAGATTAGCGGGAAACCAATGACAAAATAGGAGGAAATTGGAGTGTCCTTAAAC
>NW_017308410.1:189895-204532 GCF_000935625.1 Nanorana parkeri | reverse complement strand
TGGCCGGAGCCAACCGTGAGATGATGGCTGGATCCGCCAAGTTGTCAGTTTAGACCTACCCCGAAAATAAGACCTAGTACTATTTTTGGGAATTGCTAAAATATAAGACCTACCCCGAAAATAAGATCTATTTGTGACCGATCCCTGGGCTGGTGGTGGCAAAAGGGGGAATTTGAAGAGCCGCAGGAGAGGATCAGCGGTGCCAACAAAGCCAGCGCTAGAGGAAGTGAGGTGGCAGCGGAGGGAGCAAAGCCGCATAAGCCGATGCTTCCCCTTCAACGCAGCAGTTGAAAATCAAATCAATAGGAAAAAATTGCAGAAAATTCGAAAATGGCTTGGCCAGCTGATTTGAAAAATGTTCCGGAGGGCTTGGCAGCGAAAGGGTTAAAAGTGAAAAAAAATTATTATTTTTTTAAATAGAGAAAATAAAGTGGAAAAAAATCATACCCAAGTGAAACGCGCGTTTCACTGAACAAAAAAACGAGCGGAAAAACGAGCATTAAAAAAACCGCTCAGGTGTGAACCCAGCCTAACATTGGAGGGAGGAGGAAAAAATGCATCCTTTAATGTCACTTTAAATTGTTCCTATTCACATATACGCTAAGGCGTCTGTTGCTCTAAAAAGTACATGAGCTACTTTTAAAGAAGAATGGGGCATTTTTACCTCATAGTCCTCAATAGGAATGCCTGAAAATTAGCATTCTTCAAACCTAAACAACTGTTTCCTCCCGCTAGTACCTAGCTTTCCATTGACTAAAACAAATATGCTGAAGCTTGAATGCATCTAAAAAAAAAAACATCCAAAATTGCCTGTAAATGCTCATAATCCGGTGTTAATGCAGGCTTAAAGGAGCACTGAAACCTCAGATTTTGAACTATAAAGACATCTCTTGGCCTCCTGGACAGTTAGTGATTTTTAAAAACAATGCCTCTGCATTTGCTGTTTAAAAACATTTTACAGAATCCTTTGTGGAGCATCCCCAAATATCTTTTTAGGGAGTGCAGACTGATTGTAAACAAGTGTCTGTGTTTACCCTTATTGGAACTACATGTCCCATCATTCCTAGCGCAAACGTGCATGTGGGCCTCTGGTGACATAATTTTTTTCTATTCCTCTGGGCTGTGTGTGTGTGTATTTGTCCAGTGCAGGCAGCAGCTGCACATACTCTGTGTGTGCACGAAAGGGTGGCTCTTTTGAGTACCCTGAAGTGCAAGGGGCCACTCTTACAGCAGTATAAAAAGGAGGAACAAAAAAGATAAACTGGAGAAAAAGCTGAAAATCCACCGTACCAAATGTCTTTGCAAACCTAGTTATTACCTTGTAAAATTAGCAGTCACATCATCACTAAACTCTACATAACCTGTGCAGAGCTGTGGGAGGGGCCCAACAAGGCCACCCACTATAGGCTGGCCTACCGTAAGGAGAACTATGGGGGAAAACACTGACCCCATAGTTCTCCTTTTTAAGTTCGGTTAATCGGATAAAAAAAGAAAATGGCAATAATACATTACACAGCACAATACATAATACCACCAGCTATAGAGGAATACAACAAATCCCAGCAATAATACATTATAGCTGGCGATATTCTTGCGCTGTATAATGCATTTGCTGGGATTTGTTGTATTCCTCTATAGCTGGTGGTATTCTGCGTGCATTGCGCTGCTGTATAATGTATTATTGCTGGCTGGGATTTGTTGAAATCCTCTATAGCTGGTGGTAAATTATTGCACTGTATAATTATACAGCGCAATGTAGAATACCACCAGCTATAGAAGAATACAACAAATCCCAGCAATACAATATGCATACAGTGTATAATGTATTGCTGGGATTTGTGTTCCTCTATAGCTGATGGTACATATACAGCGCAATGTACCATCAGCTATAGAGGAATACAACAGTTCCCACTATCCCAGCAATACTTTAAAATAACCCAATAGCCGTGTGTGGGGGGGTGCAGGCACTCTTACTGTCAGGTGCCATTCCCCCTCGATCGTTGGCGGGCAGCGGCGTGTCAGGGAGCTCAGAGCGGGTAGGAGAAGAGGTGTGTCGTCTGGTGCGTGGCGTGCGCAGCTGAAGAGGCGTGTTAGGTGCGTGCAGCAGAAGAGGCGTGTCGGGGGCGTGGCCAGCATGTGATCCGGAGTAGACGTGCGCCCGGGAAGCTCCGCTCCATAGAATATCCTGACATTATCCTGGCGCTGAGTTTCTGCTACTTACCTGGGTTCAGGTGTTGCTCTACCCCTCCGGAGTCGGAACTGATATTCGGCGAATTTCTGCATGTGGCGGAACAAGTACAGATCGACTCGATCGTCGGGAGGCAAGCCTCGTGGTGGCTCAGAGGCAGCCATCTTGGCTGTGCTGGCTGAATGCAGCAAGATGTCTGTGGGCACGCAGACGAGTGTCCCGGCCTCGCTGACTCACTCTCCATCTAGTTTGGACATACTAGCGGCCATTACATCCTGCAAGGAGGCGCTCACCAGCAAGATCGACTCTCTATCCGCAGATGTGAGTTTCCTGCGCCATGACATGGACAAATTCCGTGCGCGCATGGAGAGAAGCGGAGGCCCGGATTTCCCAGGTGGAAGAGCCAACGCGGTCGGACACCGAGGAGCTCAAGAGGCTTCAATGGCAGGTACAGGGGCTACAGGAGAAAGCGGTGGATACCGAAAACCGGCTGCGCCGCAACAACGTCTGCGTGCTGGGCCTCCCTGAACGTGCGGAGGGGAAAAAGCCGGCCGAATTCGCTGAGACCTTCCTGGCTCCTCGGTGTCCGACCTCGTTGTCTCTTCTACCTGGGAAATCCGGGCCTCCGCTTCCCCCATGCGCGCACGGAATTTGTCCATGTCATGGCGCAGGACACTCGCATCTGCACGACTTGCCACCGACGTTCGTTGTCGAGAGAGCACATCGAGTTCCACCCATCCCGCCGAAACCGGGGGCCCCGGCCCGGCCTTTCCTGATCCGCTTGCTCAACTACATTGACCGGGTCCTTGCCGCAGCAACTAATGAGGGTGATGCCGCATGCTAAGCCAGTATTCATTCTATCGCTATACCTTCTGCTCGCACCGATTACTCAGCGCCTCGGTAATGGGAGCAGGAAGAGTCCTGGATTTAGCGAAGTTATAACCGGATTACTTTACTGCCCTAGCAGACTGTTGTTGTTTTCTTTTTGTTGAATTTTTCTTGACTGTTTTGGGGATCCTCAGCCTTCTTACACGCATTGCTCTATGAGCTGTTGGGGATGTGTTGGCCTGGCAGGGTGGGTTGCGGGGGAAAGGGGTCGTTTTTTCTTCTGGTTCAAGGACTTTTTTTGTTTCAGGTGGTTGGCTCGCACGCTAGGACTACGGCTGCTTTTGTATGACACTGCTAGGGGGCACTGAGTGCATCTGATTTGTTGTTCCCAATGAGTGTACGAGGTGTAGAAGAGGTTAAGATCCTGTCTTGGAATATCCGTGGGCTTAATTCCAAATTCAAACGTGCACTAATGTTCAAATATCTTAAACAATACAACCCTCACATACTACTTCTGCAAGAGACCCACCTGGTAGGCAATAGGCTGCTGGCCTTGAGGAGGCCCTGGGTGCAGAGATCATTCCATGCCTCCCATTCCGCATACTCGAGGGGGGTCTCTGTCCTGGTCAGCAAATCTTTGCCCTGCACGGTTGAGGAGATTCATACTGACCCTAATGGCAAGTTTGTTATTTTAGTATGTACCATGTGGTCTCAAAGATATATTATTTTCAATGTTTACCTTCCTCCACCTTACAATTCTACGCTCTTGTATACACTGTTAGATAAGATCTTCTCCTTGGGTCCGGCAAAAATACTGTTTATGGGGGACTTTAATACAACTTTGGCCCCAGCCTTGGATAGATCTGGAGCTGCCGGATCTGGCCTCTCCGACTTGGGCGATTGGGCGCGCACTGCCGGCCTGGTGGAGGTGTGGAGATGGAGGAACCCCACAACTAGGGCTTACTCTTGTTTCTCCGCCTCTTACAAAACTGCATCCCGCATAGACCTAGCATTTGCCGGGGGTGCCCTTCTGCCTGACATTGGAGAGGTCAGATACCTGCCTGGGGGTATTTCAGATCACTCGCCCATGTGGCTCACCCTCCGCTCTGGCCAGAGCAGAGACCGGACCCTTTGGCGACTGGCCCCCCACTGGATCTCTCACCCTCTGGCTCTGGAAGCTATTCCGCCATCCATTGAGCAATATTGGAACCTGAATGCCTCCACTGCTGGACCTGCTATGGTATGGGATGCATTCAAGGCCTATGTCAGAGGCGATTTCATGTCATTGCAGAAGGCAATTAAAACCCAGGACTCAGCCCGTACGGTGGAACTCCAAGCAGTGGAGGCAGGGTGTCTCTCTTTGAGTCCTCACCCACTCCTGATAATTTTGACGCCTTGATGTCGGCGAGGCGCACGCTCCGCTTGCATCTGGCGGACCTAACAAGGACTGATGTGCGTAGTCATAAACAAAGTTACTTTGAAAATGGGGATAAAAATGGGAGACTGCTGGCTATGCTGTCACAGACGTCCCGGCCTCAGACTTCCCCAGCAGACATCCTTGAGGTATTTCGGAGATACTACGCCTACCTCTATTCCTCCTCACTTCCGACGGACGCCCAGCCTCCGGGCTTGCGGCCCCTGCTAGACTCGGTTGCCCTGTGAGACTTACTCAGCTGACGGATAGTTTGATAGACTCAGACCAAACTGGCTTTATGCCACGCAGATCCACCGACATTAATTTGCGTTGCCTATTCACAAATTTACATGCGCCCCATCTCAACGATGGAACGAGGGTGGTGGTGTCTCTAGATATAGAAAAGGCCTTTGCCACGGTGGAATGGTCCTACCTATGGGCTGTACTGGACAAAATGGGATTCCCCTTGGAATTTACTCGATGGATTAAATTGCTGTATCACAATCCTATGGCCTCTATCAAACTGGGGAATAAATTGTCAGCTCCCTTCCCTATCCGCAGGGGTACACGGCAGGGCTGTTCGCTCTCGCCCACTCTCTTCGCCTTGGCGGAACCCATAGCTGAAGCTCTGAGAACATCCCCCTATATCAAGGGACTTAGAATTGGCTGGTTGGAGGAGAGAGTGGCGCTATATGCGGACGACCTGTTCCTGAATGACCCGAGACCCTCATTGCAGGGTGCCTTGGATGTTCTCAACGCATTTTCAGATGTGTCGGGTCTGAGAGTTAATTGGGACAAATCCATATTGTTCCCTATTGACGCTGCAGCTTGGTCTACACCCAGGACGGTTACTCAACTTTCCTGGGTTGAATACTTTAAATACCTGGGGGTGCTGATATCTGGCTCACCCCAGGACTTCCTGGCATCGAACTTACTCCCGATTTTGGGAGACATGAAGCAGAGACTGAAGGCATGGGCACATTTACCTCTGTCCCTATTAGGCAAGATCAATTTAGTAAAAATGAAGCTTCTACCCAAATTAACGTATATTTTTCGTAATTGTCCCATATGGATCCCAAAATCCCATTTCCATCAGCTGAACCAATTAGTCTCCTCCTTCTTGTGGGGCACTAAACCCCCAAGGTATAAACTCACGACCCTAATGCGACCCACTCTCCCGGGTGGACTAGCGCTCCTGGACTTCTATAAATATTTCCTAGCAACCCAAATGGTCACGGCCCACGGCCGACGTCACCAATTCCTCGGTTATGTTGGAAGCCGCAGTCCTGAACTCAGTGGAGGCACTAACTGGCCTTCTATATAGAGGGCCTAAAGCCCCCTACCCTCTTTCCCCCTCCATGCGCACAACCATCAAAGTATGGCGCACAGGAAACTCCTGGATCTCCAGGACGGCCCTGGATATCTCACCGTAAACCCCTTTGTGGAATAACCCCAACTTGCCCCACTTCCACACGGTCCGCGATCCCGCTTTTTGGGCAAAACGTGGTGTGAAACTGCTCTCGGATATTGTGGAGTCCACTTCCCTGATCTCATTTGATGACCTAGCAGCAAGGAATGGTATACCCCCAAATTTATTAACAACTGGTTGCAATAAGGGATAGAATGGTGCAATTTAAGACAATACTGCATAGAGCCTATTTTACCCCTCATGGTTTACATAAAATGAATGCATCCATCTCTCCGTCCTGTTGGAGATGTACGTGTGATGAGGGCGGGTTTTTTGGGAATGCCCCCTCATCAAGTCCTACTGGGTCTCCACGGTAGACTTTATCTCAAGGGTCACCTCATTGCCACTAACGCCATCGCCGAGAATGGGCCTGGTGGAGGATGTAGCTCCGACCAGGTCGGAACGCATGTTGGTAGGCCTCACCTTGTTCTATGCTTGCAAGGCTATTGCTATGTGCTGGAAGAAACCGGCCCCGCCGGAGCTGTCCTTTTGGAAAAAATTGGTGAATGACAACCTACCTCTATACCAGGACACATATGCCAACAGGGGATGTCCAGGGAAATTCCATAAAATCTGGGATAGCTGGCTGGAATGCACTAACTCGGCAGTAGACCTGGATGCTCGCTCCTGAGAGGGGACTAATGCCCCGTTTGGAGTGCTCTAGACCTGCCTGGACCATGTCCGACCTGAGGGTCCAAACGAGATAGGTGCCCCATTATCTAGCTCACCCATCCAACGACCTCCTGTCAAGGCTGGACCCCCTGGCGGGTATATAGGAGGGCTGTGGGAAGGCCTAGCGAGCCTTGTCGGGTAATGATTCCCCCACCTGTAATGTAGAACCAGAATTGTTTTTTGATTATCTTTCTTTTTGTTTCTTCCTTTTATTTCCTTTTCCACGGCTATTGATGCTGTAATGTTATGTTGAATGCACTGCTATGCATGGTGTCATCAATGTTAGGCACAAATAGCGTGCACGGTTGTACTATATGCTTGTAAAACAATACATTATTTTGTAAAAAAAAAAAGAAAAAAGAGGCGTGTCGTCTGGTGCCTGATGTGTGCGGCTCAGGTCGTGTGTGGAGCCGCGAGCAGGGTAAACTAATCGATAGCCGACTAATCGATGATGGAAAACGTTGACAACGTTTTACATCGTCAATTTTAATCAACTACATCGAGTAGTTGTTGCAGCTCTAGTGGCAAGGCACTGTCAAAAGATCTCCGGGATAAAGTTGTTGGAACCGATAAAATTGACATTTATGATACAGCTTTGATGCAAAGGTGTTCCTTGATATCCTGAACTTATCCTGAACTGAATCAGCATATGGCCGTGTGATACGCAAAAGAGAACTATCAAAGGGTTCTTGGGGCTGGACACTGATGAATGAAGTTCTGCCGGACTGTCATCTGGGGCAAGCCCGAACCCCTGCTGGTATTTACTGCCCACACCTGTGTCAGCAAGGAAGCATACATGCTAGGGATGGGGGCAGGGGCATATGATGGAACCTTCTTCCTGTGTGATCATCTGCACTAACCTAGCCCACCAGCAGGAACAATGGTAACCTTGATGACTTCAAGACTAGTCTTTCTGGAATCTACCATCAAGAATGTGATTCGCTGAGACCTGCTGGAGAGGAGTGTTCTGAGCACAGAGAAAAACCCATCGCTTGTGTGAATCAGAGAGAGAGAATGGTGTGGCTAGCTGAAGGATCCTAACCTCAATTCCTATCCCTACTGACCCCCTCATTATCCCCTTTCCCTTAATTGTAATTAGAATGTATGTATATCCCTATTTGTAAATAAACCCAACACTGATTTAAGATTCAGTTGTTAATCAATAATTTAAGGCACCCCAAATCACATTCTACAAAGGTTGTGGACAGGCACAAGTCAGGACATGGTTGCGGTACAATGAGACTCCTCAGTATACCGCGAACTACAGCTCGCGGTATCCTGGACGCCGCAGCTGAAGCGGATCCTGACAATTATGTCTGGATCCGCCCAGCTGCGTGTGTGACAGCTGGCTCTGCCTATCTAGAGGCAGAGCCAGCTGTACCCTCCCCCGACCCGTTCCGCCAGTCAGCACTGGAGGATCAGAGGGGGGAATCCAGCCCCTCCCCTGTCACAGCAGAGAGCCGTGACGGGATCAAGAAGTGAGCGAACGCCGGTATGTGTTCGCTCACTTCCCGATCTACTGAGCCGACCTGTGACAGTTTCATTGTCACAGGTCGGCTAGAACTAATGAGGATGAGTGAAAAGCACTTACCTCATAGTTCTCCTTTAAGAAGTGAAAGGTATTTGATACAACACCGCCACTCCCTGGATCTGGACGTCGCTCAAACTGGATGAAAGAGCCAGGAGGAAACTGGTCAGAGAGGCTACCAAGAGGCCTACAGCAACTCTGAAGCAGTTGCAGGAATTTATGACAAAGAGTGGTCATTGTGTGTATGTAACAACAATATCACAAATTCTCCACAAATGTGGCTTGTACGGGAGGGTTGGAAGAGAAAAGCCACTCCTCAAAAAAAGGCCACATTCAGTCATAGCTGATCTTTGCCAAAACGCACCTTAAAGATTCTGAGGCCACATAGAAAAAAGTGCTATGGTCAGATGAGACTAAAATGTAATTGTTTGGCCTCAACACCAAATTATATGTCTGGCGGAAGTCCAATACAGCTCACCATCCAAATAACACCATTCCTACAGTAAAGCATGGAGGTGGTAATATCCTGTTATGACACGTGTTTCGCTGCAGCAGGGACTGGAGCACTTGTCAGGATAGAAGGAAAAATGGATGGGGCAAAGTACCATCAATTTCTTGAGGAAAATCTGCCGCCTTCTGCCCGAAAGGTGTCAATGGGAAGACAGTTTACCTTCCAACATGACAATGACCCAAAGCACACAGCAAAAATGACCACACAGTGGTTGAAGGAGAAAAAAGTGAATGTCTTTGCATGGCCTAGTCAGAGCCCACAACTTAAACCCCATTGAAAATCTGTGGAATGACTTGAAGACTGCAGTCCACAAATGGTCACCATCAAATTTAACTGAACTTGAGCAGTCCTGCAAAGAAGAGTGGGCAAATATTGCAAGGTCTAGATGTGCAAAGTTAGAGACATATTAAAGTCTGTAATTAAAGCAAAAGGTGGTTCAACAAAATACTGACACAAGGGGGTGATCCTTTTTCCAACTCAGTGATTCTGTTTTTACATTTATTTAAAAAAAAAAAAAAATTCTGACATGTTTGGTCTTATATCTTTAACCACTTCAAGACCAGATGTTTAGACCCCCTTCCTGGCCAAGCCTTGATCCCGGGCTCGCACCGGGCACAGCGGAGCCCGGGATCAGCGGGACAACTGCGGGGGGGAACGAGGGGGGGACCGATCGGCACACCATACACGCGATCCGCTGGCTCTACAGCCGGCGGATCGCTTGTATGGTAACAGGCATCGCTGCCTGTTTTTGAATAACGGCCATTTCCCGCTCGCGCGCCGAGGGGGCGTGTCTGAGCGGACGTCTAAAGACGCCCGCTCAGATCTAGAGACCTCTCGGCCGGCCGTTTTTTTACAACCTGAGGTGTAAATTTGGATCTTTTAAATTGTACTGAGTAAATACAGCTGGATAAAACAAAAACTGTGTCTGTCTTCAGGCTGCAAAACAACAAAATGTGATTATTTTAAAGGGGGGTGATTCTTTTCTATACCCACTGTATGAAGTCGTTTCTTAATATAACACTGGTAATAAGTCCCAGTTCAACTGGCCATGCTGCTTAAATATCAGGTAGGTTGCCAGGTTGACACAAAAGTGGAAAATGATTCAAGTACTGTAATTTTCCTCAAAGGAGAACTATGGGGAGAGTGAAATATACTCTTCCTAATCGTTTGAGCTGGTGTGTGACACTACAGGTGTCACATGTTGGCTCTATAGCTTGAGAACTGAGCTCAGCTCATGGCTTCTCCCTGCAAAGGGCGGTGACGGTCAGTCAGGGATTCCTCTAGAGAGGCAAGAACCAGCAATCAATCAGGCAGTGAGGGACAATATTGTCAGGAGCTTTCCCTGCTCTGCACTGTCAGCGTATAACGGGCATTAGTAAATGTATTCCTCTGACCCAAAAGAGGACCATACCCCAAAAAAAGGTTTGGCTTAGTGTCATTGTGAATATATATATATATATATATTCTTTTAATTTGCATATTTTTTTATGAGCTTGTACAATGTATTTACATAGGGGATGGTTTATTTAAAAATGCTTTCATTTTGCTAATATTTCCAATGACCTTTAGTTCATTCTATTCTCCAAACCTTCTGAATTATGGATTTTGTACACTGTATAATGCTTTACCTAAATGACTTATTTAATAAACTAATTTTTTACTTATCTTAGTGTTTGCTGCAAGAGATGTTGACAGATACCAAAGTAGCAAAACTGGAGATTCTCAAGAGGGCAACCCATTACTAAAATACCTTACAATGAAAATAAAAGCAACAGGCCCTATTACTGTTGCAGAATATATGAGGGAAGTTTTAACAAATCCATTGAAGGTAAGAGCTAGTCTAGCGCATACTAATTTATGCTCTCATATCTATCAATAAAAAATAAAGTCCACAAATGATGTCATAGTGTTCTACAAAGCAGTCCACTCAAATCACCCAGGTGCTGAGCAAACACTTTCTGCACTCACCGCAGCCAAATAGCCATCACATTATAGGTGGTCATGAGCTATTCAGTTGAAGCAATGACCACAGCCACCTCCTTCTCTCTTTTCTTGTGGATGACACTCACTCTTCCTTCCCGATCGTGCCTAATGCTCACTCCCACTTTCCAACGATGTCCTCACCCCTGGTATTCTGAGGTCTCCTCTGTTCATACAATTACTTGTCAAGTGCATCAGTACTCAAAGGGAACACAGTAAAATCCTCCATAGTGTAGTGAATTTTAAAACTTAATTAAAATACCATAAAACACTCACATAAAAACTGTAAAATAAATCGCTCTCAATAACGCTGCTTCCTTCTCGCGCTCTGTCGTTGCTGCATGTTGATGCCAGCATGTACCACCCATCCTATGTTTCATCACTAGACTTCTTCCCGGGACTGCTCATGACCATCTATAATCTGATGGCTATTTGACTCTGGTGAGTGCGGAAAGTGTTTGCCCGGCACCTGGGTGATTGGAGTGGACTGCTTTGTAGAGCACTCTAAGATCGGTTGTGGACTTCTTCTGTTGATAAATTTAAGTGCATAAAAAGTATGCACTTAGGACTCTGCACTGTTTTATTATTGTAAATAAGATTGCTACATTGATGAAATTATATATATATATATATTTTTTTTTTTTTATTCATTGGAGAGTAATTTTATTTTAAAATATTTTTTTTAGGAGGGGTTTTAACACATTTATTGTGACAATTGAATAGATTTATTCTCACTTATTTATGCTATAACTGAGCGTGCAGCGCACAGTTTATATAAGGGTGTTACATTGCCATTCATTTGAATGGCACCTCAAATTCACCTCCTGCCCGCAATGCACTCGGAATGCGTCGCAATGTGCACTAACGCAATACCATGTGCCGTCTTGCGTTTGAAAAAAGTAGTGCATGCACTATTTCTTTAATGAGCACCGCACTACAACGCAGGGTAGTGGCTTACTGCTCATTGTGGCACGGCTGAGTACATTGTGGGTAGAAAGTGCATTTGAGGTGGCATTCAAATGAATGGCGTCCAGCAATGAAATCCGCGTTAATCGCGAGGTCCTATGACGAAACCCGCGTCAATCGCGACGTCCATCGATCAAATCCGTGTCAATTGCAACATCCATCGATAAAATGCGCGTACATTGCAACATTCAGTGATTAAATCAGTGTCAATCGTGATATCCATCGATTAAATCTGCATCAATCACGACATCCAGCTATGAAATCTGTCAATTTCGATGTTTAGCGATCAAATGCATGTCAATCGCAATGTTCAGCGACGTAATCTATGTGAACCACGGTGTCCATTTAAAAAAAAAAAAAAGTCTATAAAAAAAATAAACACTGTTCAGATACCCTAGCCTGCTTGTAATGGCGACTGTGCTAGTTTACTTTGTAAAACAACCTGCCAACAAGAATTCAACATGACATGAAAAGAAAAAAGGATAGGCTGGAGATTGCTTCATAGTCTACGTACGTTATAAATTAAGTTTGTATAAAAAAAGCTAGTCTAGAGAGAGAAGATGAGTCACACAGAGCTGTTGTCAATCAGAAGAAGAGGCGTTTCTCCAGACATCGAGCTGTCTGTGGATCTGCCTGTCTCTAAATGCAGGGAAGCAAACTCTTTAATAATGATGAATATAATCCGCATCCAATAAAGCTTGTCCCTTCCCCGGCCTTCACGACTTCTCTGCAGACCAACAAACAGTCCTGTCCTGGCTACGGAAACCCCTCCAGGCGGTGATGGGATATAGAAGGGGGTCAACAAGCCCCTTTCCACATGGAGCACCATGAATGGTGAAGGCTGGGGAATGGTTACCGGTTACAGCAGTTTCACATAAGCCATGTATGTCCATATTGTGACTTTATTATAATATTACTTTATTGTGACTTTATGTTGGAGACAATCTCAGCCAGCTTAAACCAGATTCTAAATAAATATATATATAACTCGCATAGTAGATCATATCTATACATATACACTGAGTGGCCAGATTATTATGAACACCCCATCAGTACTTCGTTGGGCCGCCTCGTGACTCCACGAGATGTTGAAAGGTGATGCGAGGAATCTGACACTGCACTGTTGGCCTTCTGTTGTTTTGTACCAATCTTGCCACTCTCCGTTCTGCTCTAACATTGACTAGTCGCTGACGGCCACAATGCGCACGTTCAGACCCAGATTTTCGGTTGACAGTCAAGTCTTCAAACACTTTAACAACAGCTGCTCTTGAACATTTATTGAATTCTGCTGTTTTGCTGATACTCGCTCCATGGCGCGAGCGCCAACAATCATCCCACATTCAAAGGCTGTTAAATCGCGGTTTACCCATATCTTCAGAAAAAAATTACTTCTACTGTCATTGTAAACAACCTGCTTCCCTATTTATAATGGTCTGGCAACTTCAGCATTTAATTATAGCTAATTTGCCTACAAACTTCAGGTGGTCATAATGAACTGGCCACTCAGTGTACATGGTATAAAAATACATTTTTATATCCAGCATATTCTTATTTTTGTTATAACATTCTATATCTAACTCTAGATCTATTTTTCTTCTGTTATCCTTGTAACACAGGGTTATTATATGCATCAGAACATGCTGGGAGAACATGGAGATTTTGTTACATCCCCTGAAATAAGTCAAATATTTGGAGAGGTATTTATATCAATATCCTTTTAATGCGATGTGACATTTATTTAGAATGGCACCCAAATGCACAAGTACTGGACGCACTGCAGAGCACCACAGTTCACATGCTTTGAGCTGCTCTGTGCTGCTTAGAAAAAGGTGTAGGTCTGTTTTTTTTCTCATGTTGCCATGCTCATGTTGGCAAGCCATTTTTGATGAACTGGCTGCTTTAATGAAACACAAGTTAAAATGCAAAATACCACACACTAACGGTATGCCCTGCAAACAAATGGCATAATGTGAAGGGGGGCCTTAATTTCTTGATGTGCACTGCTGGCCATTTGATATGTGGACCGTGAGGACTTAGGAAGGAGCTTCCCAAAATGGCGGGTATTATGTGCATATATTTTAAGAAGTTTCCAGCTTATTAAATCTGTGATTTTTTTATTATTATTATATGGGTGAGGTCTTAACAAAAGAGTTTTAAAGGGCTTCAGAGTTTAATAAATTGGATGCTTTGATCGATAAAATAAATTTTCATTCAATATATGGAAAAACATATAAAGGGTAAGAAAATTTTCTGAACATTTCCTTACTCTTTTCCCTTCCTCCCATCCTCTTGCAGCTGGCTTATCTTCTCCCTCCACCTGCATGCGCCCATTAGGACCCCCTTAGACTTGTGTGAGGTCAGGGGACCCACCCATCTCCCAGCCCCGCAGAAGTCTACGGGGTTCTACTGCACATGTGCAGGCAGTGGGACCTGGCATTTTGTTACAGTGCTGATGTCCTCTAACCTGCAGCAACCACCACCCATGTTAATAACTTATTTGTGATTCTCTTAGAGCATGTGACATGTAGGAGCTAAAATAAATTACTAGTTACAGGAGACTTCCTGTGTTAAGAGCTGTTTGCCAGTCTCTGCGAGGACAGCTGCAGGTTAGAGGAGATAAGCAGCACTGACACTAAATGCAGCGTCCGCTCTGGGGATAGTGTAGCGCCTTTGCGATAACCCAAAATGGTACCAATACCTGGCGTATGCACAGTAGTGGCAGGTAGGCAATCACATTTGTCTCTACCATGCATTCACCAGGTAACTTCGGGGAGGACTGCTGCTGGCATCTAAGACATCAGATGACGGCTCCCCGTGAAGAACTTCACCCTTCCGATCCTCCCCGCCCTCATCCAAGTGTTTTTTCCATCTTCTCCTCTGACCTCTTACGTATTGTTTTCTACAGAAAACTTACTCACCCGCCCGGGAAATCCAGCATTTTCCACCTGCAATTCACTGCCACAGGCTGGGTCCTGCGCCAACATCCTCTCTTTCTATGTCAGCTGTCTTTTTCCTGGTTGTTGCAGCCATCTTTCAGCCGCTGTGTCCCTGCTCCTGCCGACTCCTGGAATATGTGACGGCA
>NW_017308410.1:177805-189868 GCF_000935625.1 Nanorana parkeri | reverse complement strand
CCACAGTGCACCAAAGAAACACACCTGCAATTTTGTGCATCAGGAAAAACAGTGCAGCTCTGTTTTTAGGTATGTAATGGTGCATTGGTAGCCCATTTAAATGAACATGCAACGAAACTCAGGTTAGGGTGCATACATTAATGCACCGCAACAGAAAAAAAGGATGTGAAAAAGCCCTTAGCCCTTGTACGTGTATGTTATAATCCGAAATATTAAAAAATTCAATATTTCACAGTTAATATTTAATAGGTGTGTATAGGGATGCTTAACTGCCTCCGGGTCGGCCGTAGTAGAAAAACGGCCGGCCCGGAGCTCTCTAGATCTGAGCGGGCGTCTTTAGACGTCCGCTCAGATACGCCCACTCGGCGTGCGCGAGCGGGAAATGGACGTTTTTTAAAAACAGGCAGCGATGCCGGGGGTTTATTAGCCCCCGTATGTGATAGCAATAAAGTTTAGTGGGGAAAAAAATGTAAGTTCCCCCCAAAAAAATGTTTAAAGTTACACATAAAAAAGAAAAAAACAAATTTTTTTTTAAAGTCCCCACCCATACATACACGAATGCAAACATGCGTCGGGGGCGCATACGTGCAAAAAAGACGATTGCGCCCATTACGCCGCACATGTTACATATCGCCACGAACGTCCGAGTGAGAGCAATAAGTCTAGGGCCATCAATCACTGATAACCTAAACTGATGAGCGGTGAAAGCTTTTAAAGTGTCGCCTATGGCCAATTTTGGGTATGGTAGTTTTCTGCGATTTCGCGGGTGCACGCAATTTTAAAGCTTGACATGTTTGGTGTCTATTTACCCGACATGAGCCGATCTTTTATATTTTACCAAAAAACTGGGTAATAATAAATGTTTCCTAACATAATGTTAAAAAAAAAACTTATTTTTTTCAAAATTTTCTGTAATTTTTCCTAATTATAATAAAAAATTAAAACCCCAGTGTTGATTAAATACCACCAAAATAAAGCTCTATGTGTCCCCAAAAAATGGTATAAAATTCATTTCGGGCAGGGCCCTCCTTACCATCTTGTCTTAAATTGTGTTGTGACTGTAATGTCTTCCTTATATTGTAAAGCGCTGTGCAAACTATTGGCGCTATATAAATCCTGTATAATAATAATTTCAGTACAGCGTTGCATGACGGAATAAACGTCAGTCAAAGTACTGCAGCGCTGAACACTGAAAAATGGCCTGGCCAGGAAGGGGGTCTAAACACCTGGTCTTGAAGTGGTTAATGTGTGGGTAAAAAATACTATTTTGCAATAGTTGCCTCTGTAATGTGATAGTTTAACTTTTTCTGTTAGGATTTGTTCATGCGATCTCTGTTGAGGTATGTTTTTCTGCACAGCACCACACGTCTATGGTGTGAACAGGGCATACAGTTGCATGCAGAAAAATACAGCCCAGCTATTGTGTCATTTCCTAAAGGTGGCTGTAAACACCTTTGATCCTTCTTCAGATTTGCATGCCTGATGCAATGCTTGGATATGAAATGGGCCATTTATATAGTTACCCAAGTGGGCAATGAGCTTTTCTGACCATCTGATTACTTGTAACTGCTTGCTCCTTTTTTCTTATGAAGAACAGAGAAGAATTCAGTTAAACACATGGATTTGGTCAGTAGGATTGCAAGGTGGAATACAGAGGTTTCCGTTGGTTTTAGGCACAGGTTCCCTCCACCTTCTGTTCTTCAATGAATATTTGCCCATTTATGGCCAGCTTGAGCCTTTACAATTAAACCAGTGTGAACAAATATTACATTGTATATCCCCTAAAACAGTTTTCAACACTTTAAAGGAGAATTTATGTGGAGAGCAAAATACACTCATCCCAATATTTAGAGCCAACGTGTGACCCTCAGCTGTCACACGTCGGCTCTATTGATCGAGGACTGAACGATCACAAATCGCTGATCTCTCAGTTTCTGATCTTCTCCCTGTAGCGAGCGGTGGCTGAGAGTCACCGATCCCTGCAGGGATTCCTCCCTCCCCTCTCCGTTCCTCCAGCGCTGATTGGAGGGACTGACGGAGGGGGCAGGCACACCTGGCTCTGCCTCTTGCTTTTAATCAGGCGGCGCGGTGGATCCTGACCATATTTTCATTATCTATTCTGGCTGCAGTGCAGCTCTTTGCTGTCAGCATATAGGGCGCAATAGCCCGCTATATACTGAGTTTTGGGTCACATGAGGACATCCGTAAATGTCCTCTCGTGACTCTAAAGAGAACTACAGCCAGAAAAGGTTTGGCTATAGTTCTCTTTTAACACAAGCAGAACAGTCTAGAGGCAAAGATACTTAGTCCATAAATATATAGCATTGCGGCAGATAGAAGCAATCGTTGTTTTCCTTTTCTTCCCCTAAGTTGGCCATACACTGCTTGAAATTCGAGCTGTGGGTTACTCTGTCGGCACCACCCAGCTCAACAAAAGTTGGAAAATTGTCAGCTCAACAGTGACCATGTCTTTATCCACAATTGATTTTAGAGAAATCTAGATGTGTGTGGCCAGCCTAAGAATCCCTCACAGAGATCTATATTAAGCCATTCATCTTTGCATGTGTATTTAGATAGACTGATATTTGTTTACATGTTCATGATTTCAGCTGATTGGGATATGGTGTATTAATGAATGGATATCCGGAGGCAAATCAAAATCTCTTAATTTAGTGGAATTTGGTCCTGGAAGAGGCTCACTAATGGATGACATTTTAAGAGTAAGTAATATGAAGCATTACTTTTTTTTTTATGGTTTTCTGTAGCATTCAACTTTCTGAGTACACAACATTTTCATTGGGGACATTGAACAGGTTGAAATAGAACCCCTGGAAGTTTTCTGCGTTAGGAACGGGAACTATAACCCTCTGAAAGAGGAGCTGACCTAGGGTCGTGAAGAGATCTATTCGTCATTGAGAAGATTTGGGCAGATAGGATAACAGGATAGGATAACGGGAGTCGGGGAGGAGGCAGGGGACAAAAACAAAAACTCCAGCTTTTGCTTACAATACTGTGAACCCAGATATCATAGTGGGAGTGCCCCTTTATTTTGAAGATGCTTTGTTAATGGACTTAGCATGCTTGGAGGACATAGCATTGCAACAAAACTGTGTGGCTTAGAACCTGAGGCCCGGGAAGGATAATAGGACATTTTCTTTTAAAGGAGGAAGCAGAAGACTTTTGCCAACAGAGACTTCTTATCTTGAGGAAAGAAGTAACTTTTGCACATTCTCGTACTAGTTAAAGGAGAACTATGGGGTTCTATCTTTTCTTTATTATTGCATTCCTTAGGCTAAATTAAGTAAATTGTGTAATTTACTCCTATTAGCCAAAATGCACCCTAAGCCTGTAAACCCTTCTTTAAGATGTTGGACGGGGCTAAGCATTGCAATGAGGAGAGATCCCGACAATGCTGCCGGGATCCTCCCCACTGATCTTCCTCACTGTGACTGACAGTGATTCTTGAGAGCTGTTGCTCGTCCACGAATATATGGACATGCGCAGCAGCTCTCTGCACACAGCTCTCTCCTTACCTGCACGTCCCCGTCCTCTGTGCCAGCCTTCCAGACACGCTGCTCCCCTCACTCCCTCCTCCTCTACATCTGCCCCGCCTACTTCACGTGTAGTGTGCAGTGCATTGATCCCCTCCCTCCCCAGTGACATCATTCACCATATATGGACTTGCCCATTCCAGACACGCTGCTGTGTAGCCCTTGATCCCCTCCCTCCTCCTCTACATCTGTCGTCACACAGGGCAGGGAGAGAGAGAGAGGGAGAGAGAGAGAGCGAGAGAGGTGAAGGTGCCCTCTCTTTCTCTCTCCATCATTTATCACATATGGGCAAGTCCATATATGGTGAATGATGTTACTGGGGATCCCTGCAGACTGGCAAGCATCCGATCAGCAGGGATCTCCAGTGACATCATTCACCATATATGGACTTGCCCATTTGTAGTAAATGATGGAGAGAGAGAGGACTCCTTCCTCTCTTTCTCTCTCCCTGCCCTGTGTGACACTGACATGCTAAAATCACTGGGGATCGCTGATGAGAGAGGGGAAAGAAAGAGGGCTCTCTCTTCAGCATTTACTACAAATGGGCAAGTCCATATATGGTGAATGATGTCACTGGGGAGGGAGGGGATCAATGCACTGCACACTACACATGAAGTAGGCGGGGCAGATGTAGAGGAGGAGGGAGGGGATCAAGGGCTACACAGCAGCGTGTCTGGAAGGCTGGCACAGAGGACGGGGACGTGCAGGTAAGGAGAGAGCTGTGTGCAGAGAGCAGCTCTCAAGAATCAATGTCAGTCAAAGTGACGAAGATCAGTGGGGAGGATCCCGGCAGCATTGTCGGGATCTCTCCTCATTGCTTAGCCCCGCCCACCATCTTAAAGAAAGGTTTACAGGCTTAGGGTGCATTTTGGCTAATAGGAGTAAATTACACAATTTACTTATTTAGCCCAAGGAATGCAATAATAAAGAAAATATGGGACCCCATAGTTCTCCTTTAAACATGTAAAGCTGTCCTGCTTTCATACAGCTTTACATCTTTATTCCATGTTGCTCACTTAGATGAAACACATTGTCCTAGATCTAGTGTGCCCCCAGATTTTAAGGGGGTGTAGAGATTTAAATTATTTTTTGAGTAAATGGTTTAGAAGAATCCTAATGTTCTAAGTACAAATAGTCTATGTCTGGGTGTTAATTGGCCATAGACTGTTGTTGCTGAGAAGTTCTGAGGAGGAATTTATAGCAGGGAACTGTGCATGTACAAATTTTATTGGTCTAGGGCAGTGGTGACGAACCTTGGCACTCCAGATGTGCCAAAACTACAAATCCCAACATGCATCTGGCTCTGGGAGTTATGTCTGTGGCTGTTAGAGCCTTGCAATGCCTCATGAGACTTGTAGTTCCAAAACAGCTGGAGTGCCAAGGTTCGCCACCACTGGTCTAGGGCTTAGGCTGGGTTCACACTGCAGTAACACGTGAATTAGCTCACATCCTAACACAATGCAAGAAAATGACCGCACTCCACAGGATACTAGCGATAAATCGTGCGTTTATTGATGCAAAATCAAGTGTACATCACAGCAAGCTCCCCAGCATAGGCGTCTCTACAGGGGGGTAAGGGGGGGCAATTGCCTTTTTCCCCTGATTCCCCGCTGATTCCCCTTTAAACCGGCCGCTGCCGTACAGCTTCACTGTACCGCAGCGGTCTCTTGCTAGCTGACAAGTCGGGCACACGGCTTGCAGGAGCAGCTACATGGTAGACCGCAGAGCAGCTCCTGTCAGCTTCGGCTGGAGCTCTGTCAGATCTGAGCTCCTGCCGAATGATGGATCACTAGTAAGGTCTAGTGCAGACCTTACTAATGATCCCCGCTAGATCATCAGGGAACCATGTGCCTCCTCCCTGCAGGGATGAAAGCAGGTGAGGGGGCTTGGAAGGGAAGGAAAGGAAATATTTGCTGCTTATGTATTTTAGCAGAGTAGGGACAGAGAAGACGCATCAAGGCTGCTTGGAGTCTTCACATGGGAGAAACATCGCTGTTCCCCACCCACGTGGGGTCCCCCTAAAATCACCCAACCAGACCCCTTATCCAAGCACAGGCCTGGCAGGGCAGGAAAGGGGGTGGAATGAGCAAGTGCCGATAGGGACAAGAGCCTCTTCCCCACAAGCCCTGGGGCTTTGGTTGTGGGGTCTACGGACAGGGGGGCTTATTTGCATCAGGGTACCTTAAATAAAGGGGGCACCCAGATACTGCCCCCCCCCCCCTTGTGAATAAGTATGGGGTACTTTTACCCCTACTCATTCACTAAAGGTTTAAAGTAAAAATGTTAATAAAAAGACCAGACTTTTGTAAAAATTCCTTTTAACCACTTGCTGACCGGGGTGTTAAACCCCCTTTCTGACCAGGCCATTTTTCAGTATTCAGCGCTATGGTAATTTGACTGCCATTTATTCAGTCATTCAGTCATGCAACGCTGTACTGAAATTAATTTTATACAATTTTTTTGGGACAGATGGAGCTTTCTTTTGGTGGTATTTAATCGCCACTGGGGTTTTAATTTGTTACTATAGTAAGGAAAAATTACCAAAAAGAAAAAAAACAGTTTCCCCTATATTAAATTATAAAACATTTTATTATTACCCAATTTTTTGGTAAAATATAAAATACGGGGTCACGTTTGGTAAATGGACACCAAACGTGAAGCCTTATAATAGTGCGCACCCGCGAAACCACAATACCCAAAATTGGCCTTAGGCGACGCCTTAAAAGCTTTTACCGCTCATCAGTTTTTAGTGTCATCAGTGATTGAGGGCACTAAAATTATTGCTCTCACTCCCAATGTTCGCATGGGGTATGTAACATGTGTAGCGCAATTGTAATTTTCTCGCACCTGGTGCGTATTTACGTTTATATGTGCATAAACGTGGGGGTGGGGGACTTGGCGGGGGTTACATTTTTTTGTGACCTTTTAATTATAATTTTTTTACACTTAATGTTATTGCTATCACATAGGAGGCTAACTTCCCCCTATGTGATGGCACAGGCACACGGATACCGTGTTTCCCCGGAAAAAAAAACACACTAGGTCTTATTTTCGGGGTAGGTGTTTTATTTTTTATTTTTGTATGTACAACAATCCACACTTATTCATGTAGAAAAGTCTACATGTATTCATGTACAAAAATATAGTGATCAGGGCAATCGAGCAATTTCCCGATGCAAAATTACATTCTGACAGATGCCAGCAAAACATAAACCATTGAGCGGAGCTTAGCGGTGACATTACCGTTAGCTCCGCCCCAACTGTTTATATTTGTCCGGCACCTTCACATTCCAGCCGAATCAAAACAAATTTGCGGAGTCGGCCATGGCCTCACACCTTTGTTGTCATTCAGTGACACCACAGTGTCCTCAGATGGATGTCACCCATTACTACGAGTAGTTATATGTACCCCTTTTTATCATATTTTATATATTCGGATTGATGTGTTAATGTTTTTCTGATACACATATATTTGCACAGTTATTCCAATACTATGTTAATTAACGGTAAAGATCTTTTGTTCCATTATACACATATCAATAGTTATAGTAATAGGATTGTACTGAACATATGTGCACATACATATAGGTAACCATGCTTTTTATGCTTATGTGTAGATCAGTATATGTACAGTGAGGAAATTAATCCCCTGCAGATTTTGTAAGTTTGCCCACTTACAAAGAAATGAAAGGTCTAAAAAAAATTTTATCATAGGTGTATTTTAAATGATAGAGACAAAATATCAACCAAAAATCCAGAAAAAACACATGATACAAATATAGTTACATAGTATTTTAGGTTGAATAAAGACATTAGTCCATCAAGTCCAACCTATTAGGATCTCAATCTAGGAGTACCTGTACCCTGACATTAAACCTCATCTGCCACATTAATGCCACTCCCCTATTCCCCACTCCCAAATGTTATAAATTGAGTTGCAGTTCAGTGAGTAAAATAAGTATTGGATCCCCTACTAACCAACAATAATTCTGGCTCCCACAGACTGGCTATGTGGTACACAGATTAGTCCTGTCAATTTAGGAAGGTGCTCCTAACGCCAACTTGTTATCTATATAAAAGACACCTGTCCACAGAATCTCTTTCTTCCATTCAAACATCACCACCCTGGGCAAGACCAAAGAGCTGTCAAAGAACGTTTCGGACAAGATTGTAGACCTGCACAAGGCTGGAATGGGCTACAATACTATCAGCAAGAAGCTAGGTGAGAAGGAAACAATTGTTGGAGTGATTTTTTGCAAATGGAAGGAATACAAAATAACCATCAATCGCCCTTGTTCTGGAGCGCCATGCAAGATTTTGCCTCATGGGGCAAGGATGATCATGAGAAAAGTGAGGGATCAGCCCAGAACTACATGGGATGAGCTTGTGAATGATCTCAAGGCAGTTGGGACCACAGTCACCAAACAAACCATTGGTAACACAATACACCGCCATGGTTTGAGATCCTGAAGTGCCCGCAAGGTCCCCCTACTCAAGACGGCACATGTACAGGCCCGTCTACAGTTTGCCAATGAACATCTAAATGATTCCGAGAAGGATTGGGAGAAAGTGCTGCAGTCAGATGAGACCAAAATTGAGCTGCTTGGCATTAACTTGACTTGCTGTGTTTGGAGGAAGAAAAATGCTGACTATGACCCTAAGAACACCATCCCGACAGTCAAGCACGGAGGTGGAAACATTATGCTTTGGGGCTGTTTCTCTGCTAAAAGGTACAGGTCGACTTTGCCGCATTGAGGGGCCAATGGACGGGGGCCATGTATTGTAAAATCTTGGATGAGAACCTCCTTCCCTTAGCCAGAACACTGAAGATGGGTTTGTCAGCATGACAATGACCCAAAACATACCGTCAAGGCAGCAAAGCAGTGGCTCAAGAAGACGCACATTAAGGTCATGGAGTGGCCTTAATCCTACAGAAAATTTATGGAGGGAGCTGAAAGTTGCCAAGTGACAGCCAAGAAACCTTAAGGTTTTAGAGAAGATCTGTAAAGAAGAGTGGACCAAAATCCCTCCTGAGATGTGTGCAAAGGTAACCAACTACAAGAAACGTCTTACCTCTGTGCTTGCCAACAAGGGTTTCTCCACCAAGTGCTAAGTCATGTTTTGCTTGGGGATCAAATTACTCACTACTGCAACTCAGTTTATAACTTTTGTATCATATATGTTTTTCTCTTCGTTCATTGAAGGACACAGGGAACAGATCTAGGATCATGTACTGTAGGGCTATATCACCACCAGCAGGAGAAGGACTCTAGGCACAAAATTACCAATTACTGCCCAGGGGTGGCCCAACCCCCCACCTGCTGACAAGTCTCCAGTTTTTTGCCTAGCATCAGGAGTAAGGAGCTAAGAATTTTCGGGTATTCTTACCTGACTTGTTCCTTTTTTACCGGCTGGATCTTCTAGCAAGTGTTGACAGGGCGACATACTGCATGTCATGGATCCCTGTAGTCTTCCCTGGACGACCGGCGAACGCATGCAGACTCTGCCACGGTGGGTCGGCTGCGACGGCTATGTTTCGACGGAGTTGCCTGTGGGTTCATCCTAGGGGAGTGCATATGACTAGGGGTCTCGGCCGGCCAGTCACAGCACTCCTTACAGGTTGGCAACGCCGCGACTGCAGTCGGGGGGCGTCTGCAACACGATACCTACGCGATAGTGATAGATGGTAGATACATTTCTCCACGGATCCTTAGATTCATCATCTAAGGTAATGCCCACATCGTTACCTTGTATTGGTAAAACAAATCCTGGGGCTGGTGTTACTATAAGTCTGATAGAGCTCTGGGTGGGACATACTCCTAGTTCCATGGACCGTAGTTTAGTGAAGACTGCACAGGACTTCATTAGTGTGCAGCTGCACCTAGCTGGGGGGAAGTGTGTGTCTCAGTGCAAGGAGAGACAGTGTACTGAATGCTGCAAGCTTTGTGTATGGAGCCAAGCTTGGCAGCAGGACAGGTTTCTGTGGATGGACTGTTCCCATAGAGGAAACGGACCCAGCTCAGAGGACTATCGCTAATACCCAGTAAGGCTCAGTGGAGCGGACTTTTGTTTGTTTATGCCAATTTAATTTTTGGCCTGGATGCCTGTAACCTTTTTTTTTTTTGTCAATTGATTGCTGTCTGGAATTAAAGCTGGCAATTTTGTTGAAGAGACTGCGAGTTTACCTCTACATTAAGACTAGTTCCCTACAACAGGTTGATCGGTTCATGGCCCGGGCCCGGGATCCTTGGGCGGACGCGGTGGATGCCCTGTTGGCTCCATGGGACTGTTACGGTCTACTTTACGCGTTCCCTCCGATTTACCTTTTGCCACGGCTTCTTCGCAGTATAGCAGCCGAGGGCATTCCCGTCATCCTCGTGGCTCCGGATTGGCCAAGAAGGGCATGGTACACGGATGTGGTTCGGTTGGTAGCAGCAGAAGTCCCCTGGCGGCTGACGTCTTTACAGTCGCTGGCTTTGACAGTGTGGCTGTTGAAAGCCATGTATTGAGGGACCGTGGTCTCTCGGACGCAGTTATTTCCACGTTGCGGTGGGCGTGTAAGGCCCTGTCCCGACGGATTTACCATCGCACGTGGAGGGCTTATTTTGCCTGGTGTGAGTCGGGTGGTTTTCCGCCTCGTGTGTTCTCTGTGAATAGTATTCTTGCCTTTTTTCAGCATGGCGTGGATCAAGGTTTGGCCTTGAGTACGATAAAAGGCCAGATCTCGGCCTTGACTATTCTTTTTCAGAAGCCCATCGCTTCCTACGCCCTGGTTTGCACCTTCGTGCAGGGGGTTACGAGTATTGCTCCGCCTGTTCGATTCCCGTTGCCGCCTTGGGATCTGAACTTGGTGCTTTCAGTTTTGCAGGAATCTCCTTTCGAACCTTTGCGTGGGATTCTTCTTCTGACTCCATCTCAAAAGGTGGCCTTTTTGGTTGCAATCACCTCCGTCCGCAGGGTTTCGGACTTGGCGGCTCTCTTGTACATCACCGTTGCTGGTCCTGCATCAGGACAAGGTGGTTCTGCGTCCTCAGCCGTTCTTCTTACCTAAAGTGGTTTCGGCTTTCCATCTCAAATCAGGACATTGTCTTGACTTCCTTGTGCCCGAAGCCCGTTCACAGGAAGGAGAGGGCGCTACACTGTTTGGATGTGGTTCGCGCTCTCCGTGTTTAATTGGAGGCTATGGCTTCCTTCCGGGAATCGGATTCTTTGTTTATTGTTGCGGATGGTCCTGGGAAGGGTCGGGCTGCTTCGTCTGCCACCATTTCTTGTTGGATTTGCAACACGATTTCTCAGGCGTATGCCATTAGGGGGCTTGAGCTTCCGTTTTCTGTTAAGGCCCATTCTACAAGGGCTATTGGAGCATCCTGGGCCTTTCGTCATGGTGCCTCGGTTTCTCAGGTTTGTAAGGCCGCTACTTTGTCTTCTGTTCACACCTTTGCCAAGTTTTATAAGGTGGATGTTTTAGCATCTGCGGATGCTGGTTTGGGGCGCAAGGTGTTGCAGACGGCTATTTGAGGGGATAGTTTTTTCCGTTGGGTTTTTGTTTTGTTCTGCCCACCCCTGTTTTGGTACTGCACAGTACATGATCCTAGATCTGTTCCCTGTGTCCTTCAATGAATGGAAGAGAAAATAGGATTTTGTACTCACCGTAAAATCCTTTTCTCTACGTTCATAGTAGGACACAGGTCCCGCCCCTATGTGTGGGTGTGTACTCCTAACTGCTTGTTACTTACTGGAGACTTGTCAGCAGGTGGGGGGTTTGGCCACCGGCAGGGGCCGCCCCCAGGCTGCAATTGGTCTTTAGTTTTTTGTGCCTAGCGTCCTTCTCCTGCGGGTGGCGATATAACCCTACCGTACATGATCCTAGATTTGTTCCCTGTGTCCTTCAATGAACGGAGAGAAAAGGATTTTACGGTGAGTACAAACCCTATTTTTCTGGATTTTTGGTTGATAGTCTGTCTCTATCATTTAAAATACACCCATGATAAAAAATTATAGACCTTTAATTTCTTTGTCAGTGGGCAAACTTACAAAATCTGCAGGGTATCAAATAATAATTTTCCTCACCGTACCTTCTTATTCATATTGGAACTTTGCTCATCTAGAATTAGTAAACAGCTTAGTACAGGCCTCAAAATTTCCCCTCGCAATTCATGAGTGAAAATTGCGTGGGGGCAAGTGGAATGCCATAGAGGGGATGCGCCGCCAGCAGGACCTGCAATGGAACACTACCGCCGCTTCCGAGTTGCGATCGCTTGCTTTGTGTGCTCTCCTCCTGGGCCGCTCTGTAGCTGCAGCGGCTGAGGAGAGGAATCAGTTTCGGCTGTCTTCGGCTCTTTTAAGCACCTGCAGCTTCCTCCGCCCAGCTCAGCCGCCGTAGGCTGGGAGGAAGCCTGCAGATTTACTATTGGACATGCAGAAAGTAATGCAGCGCGGGACCTGAAAAGAAAGTTTCATGTCGGCAGATGGAGGATCTCTGTACCCCCCCCCCCCCCTACCCCCCACCCCC
>NW_017308410.1:161525-176717 GCF_000935625.1 Nanorana parkeri | reverse complement strand
CCCCCCCCTTCCCCACGACCACCACCAGGAGAAAGAAGAGGGCACCTGAACACCAGCTAAGTGAACTGTAAGTCCCTTTTCGTTCTTCCTTATACTGCTGACCTCTGCAATGTGCGTTACATTGCTGACTTCTGCAATGTGCGTTACTTTGCTGACCTCTGCAATATGCGTTACTTTGCTGTCCTCTGCAATGTGCGTTACTTTGCTGACCTCTGCAATGTGCGTTACAGCGCATGACCTCTGCAATGTGCGTTACAGCGCATGACCTCTGCAATGTGTGTTACAGCGCTGACCTCTGCAATGTGCGCTACAGCGCTGACCTCTGCAATGTGCGTTACAGCGCTGACCTTTGTAATGTGCGTTACAGCGCTGACCTTTGCAATGTGCGTTACATTGCTGACCTCTGTACAGTGCGTTATATTATTGACCACTGTACTCTGCGTCACACCGCTGGCCTCTGAACTCGGCATTACACCACTGAACTCAGCACTCTATGTTGTTACTGATCTCTGTACTTTGCGTCACATGGCTGACCTGGCGGAGTTAAAGCCGGGGCAGGGTAGGGGGTTAGGTGGAGCAACTGGTGGCAAGTAACTCTTAAAGGAGAACTATGGGGTCAGTGTTTTTCCCCATAGTTCTCACCTCCCGATCTACTGAGCCGACCTGTGACAGTCTCATTGTCACAGGTTGGCTAGAACTATGAGGTGAGTGAAAAGCACTCACCTCATAGTTCTCCTTTAAGGCCTGGCTAGTAGCTCAGCCCAGGCTTAGTATACATATGTATATTTATATGATTAAGTCTTTTAAAGTCACACTTTGTTGTATTTTAATCAAGGTTTTTTTTATATGGGTCAGCAAGTGTTATATATGTATACATATATATATTTCAACGTTATATCATCTCAAGCGTGTTGATCAGGCACCCCAGAGAGAACAAACGCACGTTCCTTTCATATACTGCGTTCAAGACAAATGTATCCACGCAAGCCAATAAATCCATGCATTGCACGGGGGGGCCCCAGCCGGCGTCCATACATTCACCAAGAACACACTGCTCCGCTGCGCATAAGAAATCTCCTCCAATGGATTAATCCCCCAGCGTCTATTTACCGAGACACTGAGAGACTAATGACAAAACATTACAATACACTAAAAACACATCCTAATAAAATTTCCACAACAGATCGCAACAATTTTACACCATTAATATTCTTATAGTACAGGGTATGTCATTGCATGCCTTTTTACCATTTTTTAAAATTAGTTTGTGAAGGGTTAATGGTGGGGGTGGATGCAATCCATCCCACACCTGGAGTGAGATGTGCTTTTGGGGTATAAGTTTCATCTTGTATTAGAGACTTCACCTCCTATGAGGAAGCCACATTGGTGAAACGCTTGAGGAGATTAAATTTTTTGGTGTGGGGAGCTTGCTGTGATGTACACTTGATTTTGCATAAATAAACGCAGGATTTTTCAGTAGTGCACTGTCGAGTGCGGTCATTTTTTGGTTCCTAATCATGCCTGGTGAGCACACACTTCGTAACCTGCACCCGCCGGGGGAAATACGACGGGGGCAGGGCTGCGGAAATTGGAGCGGTGAGGAGTCTTGGAATAATTAAAATGCAAGAAAAACATGCATTTTGCGTGTTGGTATATTGCTGTGTAATGCATTCTTAAAAGCACACCAACACACCTTGCCAACGGACATGCATTGCAGTGCACCATGACACCAGTTAATGCCCTACCATGCATTATACAGGATTTATATAGTGCCAAATGTTTGCGCAGCACTTTGTGGTGAGCTGCGGAACAAAACAAACATTGCAGCAACTTTTTGGTTCATTAGGCAGCCCTTTCAAATGAATGGGCTGACTTAACAGTGCATGTCATCACATGTGCATTAATGCATTGCAACTGTGTGAATCATTATACCAAGAATGGTATCTTAGACGAGAGAGTTACAAACAATTTTAGGAATTCTGGTAAGGAAGCAGATTACAAATTGTTTTGATCTTTGTACTTAAATTTTGCTTTGTTTATTAATGTTATTGGTTGGTGTTTTTTTTTCTTTTTTCAGGTTTTTAGTCAGTTTCAGAATCTACTAAATACATGTGATATCTCAATACATCTAGTAGAAGTGAGTCCAAAATTAAGTGAAATCCAAGCACTTAATTTAACAGGAAAGAGCACTATGGCAAAACATGAAGATAAACCAAGTTATAAAACTGGAATAACAAAGACAGGTCTTCCAATTAACTGGTACTATAACATAGAAGATGTACCCTCAGGTATTTGATATTAACGTTTTTGTTTTAAAGCATTAATAGAAAACAAATGCAATTTCTAGTAATGTACAGAACCAGGACTGTAACCCCCTATCCGCAACAGGTACACAGGTGAAGTAAACACTGTGATTCTGCACTCATTTACAATGGAATAAGAAGTGTTTATATTAGGTGCTATCCCAAAGGAACTTACAATCTTATGTTTTACACAGTTGTACAAGTGTTCACCGAAAGTGACAAAATCTTCAACGCTTCTGGATTCAGTAGCTTTTGGAGAGAGGAGAGCAAGTGTGATGATCTCCCTCCGGCCAAGCCAGACACCTGCCATTACATAGTTATAAAAAAGAAGTTTTCCCCAAAGAGGGGATCCCACCATTCCTTACACAATCTACGTGACAACTAAGTGATGAAAAAATATGAATGTATTTATTCGGTAAGAGATAAAATCTATATATTTAGACTCTACGTACAAAGAATATCAAAAAATATATTAAATCAGACAAACAGATAAATGTGTATACAGAACAGACAGATAAATATATATACATAAATTGATGACTGCATACCGCCTATGAACAAGTAAGTGAATGAGTGGGTTAATGAAAAAAATTCTTTGTCAATTAGGAGACATGCCGTTTGGAAAGCCAGGTGTGTTTATATATTTAGAAGACAAAAAGCTATCCATGAAGTAAATTCCAATATGTGCGGGATTTCCCGATAATTGCCCTAGTTTGAAACTGAAGGGCACAGATGGTATCGGAATTGTAGCCACAGAGGAAGCGTATAATATGGACACAGCACCCACGGGGACCTTGGAAATGGGATAACACAGTCAATGTGAATGTATAGAAAAATTATTTTTTTAAATATATATTCAATGTCAGAAATGTGGTCTGAGATCCTGTTCTTCAACATTCTCTTAGTTTTGCCTATATAGAACATATCACAGGTGCATCTTAGAAGGTATATAACCCCTTTAGTTTCGCAATTGGCCAAATGTTTGCATTTCACTCTCTGCCCATTTGGGGTGATGGTTTCAGATCCCGTTTCGATAAATACACAGAACTTACATTTTTGACATTGGTAAGTACCTGGGTATTTACAGCAGTGACGTTTTTTATTTTGAGCAAACTCACTAGAGACTAATTTGTCTTTCAAGGAGGGGCATTTTTTGTAGATTATAGTTGGTTTAGTTTGAATAAATTTAGAAATCCTCGAGTCCTTCGTCAGACAATGCCAGTGCTTCGTTAATATATCTTTAATTACTTGATGTTGGTTGTTATACGTAAATATTAGTCTGAGTGTATCATTGAATGTAGTGTTCTTTTTCTTTTTCTATTTTCTTTTTGTTTTTATGAATCCAGGTAGGTCTATAATTGACCTTGGTTTTATCATAAGCCCTTTGTAGAATTTTGTCTGAGTAGCCCGTCTGTTGTAACCTATATCTTAGATTTTTAGCCTCAAATTCAAAATCTTTATCTAGGGTACAATTCCGTCTTATTCTTAAATACTGTCCATATGGGATACTATTTTTTAAGGATTGTGGGTGAGCACTGCTGGCTTCTAATATGGAGTTCCAAGCAGTCTTCTTTCTATATAGTTTAGTGTACAGAGTATTAGTTTTGCTTTTGCAGATGGAAATATCTAAAAACGGTAACTCAAATTCATCCATAGTCATGGTGAATCTTAGATTGAGATCGTTGAAGTTAAGAACTTCCACGAAGTCCTCCAAAAGGGTTTTCCCTCCGGTCCAGAGAATCAGGATATCGTCTATGTACCTGTGCCAGGAAAGAACATGGCACAGGTACATGGACAAGTCGTCTCTGGACCAGATATTGTCTTCCCATGCCCCCAGGTACAGGTTGGCATAAGAGGGAGCACAACGTGTTCCCATAGCCGTGCCCTGTACCTGGAGGTAAAGGTGGCTGTTGAACGAGAACGTGTTATGGGTCAAGATAAACTCTAAGAGTCGGACTATAAATATGTTATGATCGAGTTCAAACGTTCCTAGAGAGGCTAGAACTTTTTCTATAACTTTGATCCCTTTACTGTGGGGTATGGAGGAATAGAGGGCTTCACCGTCTAAGCCGACTAATAATGTTTCAGCTGGAACCTCCAGATCTTTAATCTGGGATATTAGATGGGGGGTGTCTCTTACATAGGATGTAAGAGATTCTACATGTGGACGTAAAAAGTGGTCTACATAGATGCTAGCGTTTTCTGTCAAGGCTCCACAGCTGGAAATTATTGGGCGACCTGGTGGGTGAGTTGTATTTTTATGGACTTTAGGAAGGGCATAAATTACTGGGATTCTTGGATGTTGTATTTTTAGAAAATTACCAGTATTTTTGTCTATAATATTCTTTTCTAGTGCTTCATCAATTATATGGAACAATTGTTGCTGGTGATTTTGTAAAGTATTTCCTTTGATGGATTGATACCAGTGTCGATTGTTTAAGATTTTCATCACCATCTCCACATAATCTGCACTGGTCATAATCACCACATTTCCACCCTTGTCAGCTGGTTTTAAGATAATATCTTTAATTTTGCTGCAAGGTTTCTAAGGCACTTCTTTGATCATGCGTTAAATTGTCGTTAGTAATTTTTTGAGAAACATTTTTTGAAATATCTTCAGTAACTCTGCATACAAAGTTCCAGATATTTATATTCTGAGGAGCCGTAGATGGTCCGGATTTGTCTGTGTCCTCATCGTCATCTGAAATGTGCCATTCGACATCATTAAAGATGTTAATTTATTTGCTAGAAAGCTATTGCAATCTGTGCAGATTATGTGGAGATGGTGATGAAAATCTTAAACAATCGACACTGGTATCAATCCATCAAAGGAAATACTTTACAAAATCACCAGCAACAATTGTTCCATATAATTGATGAAGCACTAGAAAGGAATATTATAGACAAAAATACTGATAATTTTCTAAAAATACAACATCCAAGAATCCCAGCAATATATGCCCTACTCCAAAGAGAATCCCCCCAAATCTGCCCTCACTCTATGTACTAAGGAGCAAAAAAGCAGCAAGCAAAAAAGGACTTACGGTTAGGGGCTCCCCCGATGTCTGTGCGGCCCTCTCCTTGGACAGATCCTGGCTCGAAGAGGTGTCCCGGGGGTGTGAGAGGCTGGTCCAGTCTGGGTGTGCATCCGTATGGCCGCCCACATACTCGGCTGTGCTGAACTGCCTATAATAAGGGGGTAACTAAGTAGGAAAAACAAAAAGAGGAAGTCTAAAGCGCTACTATCCGTGTAAGTAGGGGCTGTTCAGGCCTGGGGGGCTTTGATGGTGGAGGTTAGTGTGTCCTCCAATACTCCGTTTGGTGTTTAAAGGCGAGAGGGAGAGAGAGATAACAGATGAGGCAAGAATTGCAGGTGACAGGCAAACAAGAGAGTGTAGTAACTCACCATGGGGTTTGCATGCGTGTGCAATCAGCGACGTCGGGGTATCAGCGTTGAGGAGTAGATTATGATTATTCCTTCCGAATCCCCCGTGTAAATGCCGTGTGTGTGCCGGCTGCACAGGCAACTGCAGGGGTGGTGGTATCGCGGGTACTGGAGTAGATATTGTGCATATACCTTCCCTTCCCCGTTTTATCGTTAACCATTACATAGTTACATAGTATTTGGGGTTGAATAAAGACCATCAAGTCCAACCCATATAGGCCCACGCATCATCTCATTCTTAGGAATACTTGGCAGTGAGTTCCAGACCCTAACCGCTCTTACTGTGAAGAACCCCCTTCGCCCCTTGTGCTGGAATTTTTTTTTCCACCAATTTTAGGTGGTGGCATCTAGTTTTTGTAATGGAGTTAATCTTAAAGAGTTTGTTGCCAATGTTGCTGCCACCATTGAACATCTTGTACATGAAAATCATACCCCCCCCTTAATCTCCTTACTTCCAACGTGAACATGTTTAAATTCAGTAGCCTTGTCTCATAGCTCTGGTCCTCCAATCCCCTAATTAGTTTGGTTGCTCTCCGCTGGACTCTCTCCAGCTCAAGGACATCTTTTTTTAGTACTGGTGACCAGAACTGGACCGCGTACTCCAGATGAGGCCGAACCAATGATCTATAAAGTGGCACAATTATAGGACTTGTCTCTGCCATACATTCTTAATACAGGACAATATACCTTGTTAATACAGGACAAGACCCTACTAGCTTTGTTTACAGCAGCCTGGCACTGCAAGCTACCATGCTGGTCCTGAGCCCACATGAGGGACAGTAGAGCCCAGGATAGCTTGCACTTGTGGGGAGTGTTTGTGGGTTAGAGGGGTTTTTGTGGGGAAACTCTTTTCAGCATCATATGTGATCAGGAGTGCTGCAGCCCACCCGATCGGTATGTGAAATCCAGGTGCCAACTGAAAAAAGCTATACCAAAATTACAGTTGCTGCAGTAGCCATGATCTTGATTTTAACCACTTTAGGACTGTGATGTTTATAAAAGGAAATGTGTTCCTGAAGTGGTTCAAGTGTATGTTAAAGTGACATTAAACCCTCAGATTTTTTAACATAAAACAATACTGTAATATGTGCCTTACTGTAATCCATGGTAGTTTCCCTTCTCTTTGCTGCTCTTCCTTTTTAAATATGTATCTGTTCTCATGCTGGGCAGAACTTCTGTTTTGCAGCAGACTGCCTTGTCTCTGAAATGGATACATGGTGTCTGTGTGTAGGTTTGCAACCTGAGCCAGCACTACAGGAAGAGGCACTCAGCTGCAAAGGGAAGTTCTCCCCTAGCATGAGAAGACATGAGGAGTTAAAAGGAAGAACAGCAAAGAGAAGGGAAAAAAACATGGGTTACAGTAAGGCACACATTACGGTATTGCTTTATGTTAAAAAATCTGAGGGTTTAATGTCACTTAAAGTTAAAAACTTTTTTTCAATTTTTGGGCAGATTAAGAAAGAATTAGAACTTCTGTTGGGTTCTTACTGCTAACTGGTGCTTTGTTAGAAATATTTACCCTAACTTTCAGTCCCACTGACACCAGGCGGAAAGAAAAAGATAATCTGCAACAATGATAAACAGAATTACAAATCTGACAGGGGTTCCAAGACTCACCTTCTGTGCTAAAGAAAAGTATTTTTGGAATTCTTTTGTTGCTGTTGGAGTGTCCCCTTTACTTCCTGCTTAGAAAAATATTGTCCGAAAGCTTGGCAGTGAAGACTAGTCTCCCCAATGGAGCCATGGATTGGACTAAAAATTATTTCTAGTTCTTTCCAGAACTATCCAAAACTAGGTAAAATCATATTTTGCTTAACACAATTTAAACACACTGCCTCTGGTGCACTGAAATCTCAAGCAGTAATCTCAACCCTGCCCAGTTTTTCTCCGTCAACTGCAGAAAATATTCCTGTGTTATGGAGAGAAAAAGAGGCTGAGGATTTCTGTAGTCCAAAACAGGAGAAAACAGCCTAAATTGACAACACTGCTCCTCAATAGATATTCAGAACATTGAGTGAGCACCCTAGGACAGGAAGTTAGTTACTGGATTACTAGATAAAAATACAGTAAAAGACTTTTAAAGAAAGAGATTTAATGTAGCCACCACATCTAAGGACTGGTAAGCTGCAATATATTTGTATTTATTTTTATTTTTACTTGGGATTAGTTACATTTTAAATTGTGTGGTAGTTTGGGAAATATATCCAAATGGGTAGCGCTAAGTGACCACTCCTGAAGCCGACTTGAACATTAAAAAAAGGACAGTCTTTATTCATCTTCAACATAAATGAAACATAACTGTTCATGCATTTCTTATAATAATCTGCTTTTCCTCAGCATATACAGTCCTCTTTAGCTTTCCTCAGCTCCAAGTGTCTCAGCACACCTCCGTGTGATACTCGCACTGCTCACCCCTCATGAGCACTCACACTGCTCTCTCATCAGTGTGTCCGACAGGTCCCTTGGGTCACTGACCTCCCCTGGCTGTTCCACATGCATCCAGCACGCATCCGAGTCTGCTTGTGGCCATGTGTAGCTCCACCACACCACCTGGCTTGGCCCTCGTGTGCCTCCAGCACACACCACACCGACTCCCCCCTGAGCTAATGAGGCTGCTCTTAGCCACCTGACCAGCCATTCTTTTCTCCGAAACTTACTCTGGAAACATCGAAACGAAGATATCCCGGGACTGTGAGTTATATATAATTAAATTTTTTTCTATACATTCACATTGACTGTGTTATCCCACTTCCAAGGTCCCCGTGGGTGCTGTGTCCATATTATACGCTTCCTCTGTGGCTACAATTCCGATACCATCTGTGCCCTTCAGTTTCAAACTAGGGCAATTATCGGGAAATCCCGCACATATTGGAATTTACTTCATGGATAGCTTTTTGTCTTCTAAATATATAAACACACCCGGCTTTCCAAACGGCATGTCTCCTAATTGACAAATAATTTTTTTCATTAACCCACTCATTCACTTACTTGTTCATAGGCGGTATGCAGTCATCAATTTATGTATATATATTTATCTGTCTGTTCTGTATACACATTTATCTGTTTGTCTGATTTAATATATTTTTTGATATTCTTTGTACGTAGAGTCTAAATATATAGATTTTATCTCTTACCGAATAAATACATTCATATTTTTTCATCACTTAGTTGTCACGTAGATTGTGTAAGGAATGGTGGGATCCCCTCTTTGGGGAAAACTTCTTTTTTAAAACTTCTAATAGGGGACCCCCATTCACATCGATTATATTGGAGATATTGTGCATATACCTTCCCTTCCCCGTTTTATCGTTAACCATTACATAGTTACATAGTATTTGGGGTTGAATAAAGACCATCAAGTCCAACCCATATAGGCCCACGCATCATCTCATTCTTAGGAATACTTGGCAGTGAGTTCCAGACCCTAACCGCTCTTACTGTGAAGAACCCCCTTCGCCCCTTGTGCTGGAATTTTTTTTTCCACCAATTTTAGGTGGTGGCATCTAGTTTTTGTAATGGAGTTAATCTTAAAGAGTTTGTTGCCAATGTTGCTGCCACCATTGAACATCTTGTACATGAAAATCATACCCCCCCCTTAATCTCCTTACTTCCAACGTGAACATGTTTAAATTCAGTAGCCTTGTCTCATAGCTCTGGTCCTCCAATCCCCTAATTAGTTTGGTTGCTCTCCGCTGGACTCTCTCCAGCTCAAGGACATCTTTTTTTAGTACTGGTGACCAGAACTGGACCGCGTACTCCAGATGAGGCCGAACCAATGATCTATAAAGTGGCACAATTATAGGACTTGTCTCTGCCATACATTCTTAATACAGGACAATATACCTTGTTAATACAGGACAAGACCCTACTAGCTTTGTTTACAGCAGCCTGGCACTGCAAGCTACCATGCTGGTCCTGAGCCCACATGAGGGACAGTAGAGCCCAGGATAGCTTGCACTTGTGGGGAGTGTTTGTGGGTTAGAGGGGTTTTTGTGGGGAAACTCTTTTCAGCATCATATGTGATCAGGAGTGCTGCAGCCCACCCGATCGGTATGTGAAATCCAGGTGCCAACTGAAAAAAGCTATACCAAAATTACAGTTGCTGCAGTAGCCATGATCTTGATTTTAACCACTTTAGGACTGTGATGTTTATAAAAGGAAATGTGTTCCTGAAGTGGTTCAAGTGTATGTTAAAGTGACATTAAACCCTCAGATTTTTTAACATAAAACAATACTGTAATATGTGCCTTACTGTAATCCATGGTAGTTTCCCTTCTCTTTGCTGCTCTTCCTTTTTAAATATGTATCTGTTCTCATGCTGGGCAGAACTTCTGTTTTGCAGCAGACTGCCTTGTCTCTGAAATGGATACATGGTGTCTGTGTGTAGGTTTGCAACCTGAGCCAGCACTACAGGAAGAGGCACTCAGCTGCAAAGGGAAGTTCTCCCCTAGCATGAGAAGACATGAGGAGTTAAAAGGAAGAACAGCAAAGAGAAGGGAAAAAAACATGGGTTACAGTAAGGCACACATTACGGTATTGCTTTATGTTAAAAAATCTGAGGGTTTAATGTCACTTAAAGTTAAAAACTTTTTTTCAATTTTTGGGCAGATTAAGAAAGAATTAGAACTTCTGTTGGGTTCTTACTGCTAACTGGTGCTTTGTTAGAAATATTTACCCTAACTTTCAGTCCCACTGACACCAGGCGGAAAGAAAAAGATAATCTGCAACAATGATAAACAGAATTACAAATCTGACAGGGGTTCCAAGACTCACCTTCTGTGCTAAAGAAAAGTATTTTTGGAATTCTTTTGTTGCTGTTGGAGTGTCCCCTTTACTTCCTGCTTAGAAAAATATTGTCCGAAAGCTTGGCAGTGAAGACTAGTCTCCCCAATGGAGCCATGGATTGGACTAAAAATTATTTCTAGTTCTTTCCAGAACTATCCAAAACTAGGTAAAATCATATTTTGCTTAACACAATTTAAACACACTGCCTCTGGTGCACTGAAATCTCAAGCAGTAATCTCAACCCTGCCCAGTTTTTCTCCGTCAACTGCAGAAAATATTCCTGTGTTATGGAGAGAAAAAGAGGCTGAGGATTTCTGTAGTCCAAAACAGGAGAAAACAGCCTAAATTGACAACACTGCTCCTCAATAGATATTCAGAACATTGAGTGAGCACCCTAGGACAGGAAGTTAGTTACTGGATTACTAGATAAAAATACAGTAAAAGACTTTTAAAGAAAGAGATTTAATGTAGCCACCACATCTAAGGACTGGTAAGCTGCAATATATTTGTATTTATTTTTATTTTTACTTGGGATTAGTTACATTTTAAATTGTGTGGTAGTTTGGGAAATATATCCAAATGGGTAGCGCTAAGTGACCACTCCTGAAGCCGACTTGAACATTAAAAAAAGGACAGTCTTTATTCATCTTCAACATAAATGAAACATAACTGTTCATGCATTTCTTATAATAATCTGCTTTTCCTCAGCATATACAGTCCTCTTTAGCTTTCCTCAGCTCCAAGTGTCTCAGCACACCTCCGTGTGATACTCGCACTGCTCACCCCTCATGAGCACTCACACTGCTCTCTCATCAGTGTGTCCGACAGGTCCCTTGGGTCACTGACCTCCCCTGGCTGTTCCACATGCATCCAGCACGCATCCGAGTCTGCTTGTGGCCATGTGTAGCTCCACCACACCACCTGGCTTGGCCCTCGTGTGCCTCCAGCACACACCACACCGACTCCCCCCTGAGCTAATGAGGCTGCTCTTAGCCACCTGACCAGCCAAGGCTGCTCATTGGCAACACCTGGTCCCAGGACTGGAGATGTAATTCCACCCAGAGCTCTTAAGAAATCTCCAGAGCTCCAGCTCCCAGTTACAATTCTGAAAACCCGTTTGTTCCGATCCGGAGGAGCAGACACACTTAGAGGTGGAACAGACTCTTACTAACGCGTCAGTTTTTTCTCTTGTCCTACCACACAAACCGTCACTCTTAAAGGGGAATCCCGATCCCCACTGCACAACGGGACTCTCTCTATGAGCCCCTACTACACTGTCTGGGGTTCCAACTGGACCCTCTAGAGTTTTATGTGTATGTTTCCAGTCACTTCTATTCATTTTGACTAAGGTCAGCCCTGTCAATTTACCATGCTTGGAATCTTGTTTCAGCATCCCCTTGCTAAATTCTAGGCTATCTGCCTCAGTAGTCTCTTCACTGGACCCACACTCCCTTTCCTCAAGTCCAGTCTCTGTCCAGTAACTGAATGATCTCTGGATAACAGTCTCCCTGCGGTCACGTGCTTCCACTGTACTAGCAGTCTCCCCAATGATACACTCAATAATGTAATTTTCCATCTCTTTTTGGTCCACACCAGAGCCTTTGTTTAATTGACTGTCAACCATGTCAAATATCTTGTTAATAATGGGATGGTTGCCATGAGCATCTATCACCTCCTCACATTTGTTTTCACAATGTCAGAATGTTTACTCTGATAAAATAAACAGTTTTCTATTTATGAAAACAAGCAAGGATCTGTAATTAAGGAGAATCACAACTTATTTTCACAAATCAACAAATAGCTTGAGTTCTTTATTTGCGCTAACCTGAAGACAAAATAAGAACAATAATGTGCAAAAAATATATATATATATTAACTAAAATCAGTGCAAAATAACGATCAAAATATAATCGGTGACAAAGAATGTGGATCAAAATTTCAATAATATTGATCAACAAAGATAAAAATAAAACCGCAGGATATTTCAAATATTAACGAAACATAAATAAGTAACTCCCGGAATGTAAATAGTAGCTTCTCAGTAACTAAACAGAATGTGACAACATTAATGTGTAGATTCACATGTGACCTCTCCCAGCCAACAGATATTCACAAGCTCAAATGTCTACTGTGCATTAACTAACTTATAATACTATGCACAGGACTGGCTATCAGCCAAGAATCTATTTAAGGTAAAGACAAACTTCCACTAAGTTATTTTTTTTTTAATGTATATATCACAACTAAACCATGGAGTAGAAACTGAAATCAGCTTCTTCTCCCAAAATTAAAAGGAAGGTAATTTCCACTGCAGTTAGAAATTTGACTTAATTTTGATGCTAACCATGACCAAATGGTCTAGTTAGATATATATGGCACATTTTTGTGTGCTGTGATTTCATGGTTCACTTTTTTTGTTCACAGGGGGGAATTTGTTTTGATGCACGTCCACGGGCTTCGGAAAAAAAAATAATAATATATGGCTACTCAATTGCTTAAAGATAAATAGAAATGTATACTTTACCAAAAATTGAAAATTCTTTTGTCTAATAGATGTCAGCTTTGTGTCAGTGTAGGGACAAGAAATGGGGACAAGGTCCTCTTTGGCTTAGTTCCCCTAGTCATCCTGTCAATCAACTTCAGATCTCTCCCTCATGTGTCTTTGTACGTTCTCCTGTATATTCTTTCCCTTTTTCAGTTCTTCCGTTCCCCCTCTTTTAACTTTCTCCTAATTTTTTATCACCCAAAATGTGGGGGGAGATAGCCTATCTCATCCTGATTATGACGACAGGACGCTATTACTTTTCTAAACACTATCCCTGCAATTACATAAAGAGGGCAGTTTTGGACTAGAAATACATTTTGGATTTTTCCTTAAAATTCCAATATTTTTCATGAGATGACCTCCGGCCTTAAGCCTTGAACCAAACCATAAAATAGTCAGCGGCGCGCTGGTCAGGCGAGAGGAGCTCCAGGTGGGGTTCTAATTATACCCATGGCCCTGTTCACGCCTTCTCCTACGACAAGCCTTGGTCTACCACCCAAGGGCAATAAGCCGTGGCCCTCGAAACCTGCTCGAAGCCTCACGGTAAGAGGGCCCAGGTTCTAGATGACATTCCTTGGTCCTTTCACTCAGTCACACCCCCAAACGATCAGTCTTACAGTGTGAGTCGATCGACACAACCCGATGCTCTACCTTTTTTATGGATAAGGCCCGGTCTCCTTATCCCTCGGTTGACGGTACACTTCCCAGTGCCACATATTTTGTCTCCCCCTTATTGGTCAGTAGACCCCCTCTAATCCTCCCTCTTTATACCTAGCCCTCCTTCCCGCTTCCTATATCTTTCCTCTTTATCCCCCCCCCCCCTTTTCTTCCCACTTTTCCAAACCTTACTTCTCCCGTCTGCCCCACTCTTCTGACCCTCCTATGCTTTCCTCCTCCGTACTACTCCTTTTCCTCTGATCCTACGTGTTTTCGCATCTCAACCACCGATCCACCTTGAGCTATCATGGCGTTATCGACTGCTTTCTCTCCTACCAATCCCCCTACTTGGAAACTATTATCTATAAATGAAAGACAAAAAAACTTGCGCTTATGGAGGACCAAAAAAGAAGAAACGAAGAAGAAAAACCGGATTGGCTAGAAACTGCTGAACACAGGCAGTATGCCTAAAAGGTTAATCAATCTACGGTGTAGCGCTAAAGGCCTCACAGTGTCACACCTGGATAGTGTTAAATTTCAAAAATGTATTAAAGTGTGGAATTCAGTGTATCATAATAAAATGTGTAGAAATCAACTCTGTGTGAGTGAAGTTTTATACACTTTGTGACAAATGTGTCTGTTAAGGATTATAACTAAACAGTAGTAATGCTGATGTGAAGAAGTCAAATATGGCATCAAATTCCGATATCTTGTATGATCAAAAACTGTGTCCAATTAGTGATGTTCTCGTGGTGTAGATAAAACGAAATCCCCTCTCGGGTATGCACTCACCGGACTCAGGATGATATTTAAGCCGTGTACAACACCGGGATCGGAACAGCCGCTCCCCGTCTTGAGCTCCTCAGGGTCTGCCGATTATCCTGTATGTCACTCTCGGTCCAGGTCATAAAAAATGTAAAGATACTCCCATTGCGTATCAAAAGAGATTTTTATTTGTACAAAGACATAGCGCTGAGAGAAACTAGTTTAAAACGGAAACAAAAACAAGCCGGCCGGTCCGTCCGAGATAACTCGTCAGACTGGAAAAATGTGACGCAACTGTAGGCCCGCCCCCGACGCGTTTCATCGTATAGACTTCTTCAGGGTAAGGCAGGTCTACATGGGTCACACTCCAGTCTCTATATACTTTAAATTCAATCATTGATATGAAACACATGTGCAAAGTGATCAAGAATAAAACAATAATAAAATGTCATCTCTACTATAGATATGCACATATGCCGCTATAAGGTTTTACTTGTATAACATTATTGAATAATAATAATAGAATGACAGTTTAACTGACAGTTAAAAATATTAAAATATATATGGTAATACTTCAATGGTAAGAATCTCCAAATGACACAAAGCCCTCGGTAATTTATCTAAAAACGATTAGTGTCCATCCAGAGATAGTAAATATGTTGGTGGTAAATCAATATCTACAAAAAGGCATC
>NW_017308410.1:160543-161507 GCF_000935625.1 Nanorana parkeri | reverse complement strand
CACATTCTTCCTAGCTTCTAGGTTTTCAATGCCTTTTATTAATAAACATTTTATTTCTGGCCTGTTTAAGCTGTAGGTTTTTAATATTTTTTTCAACAAGGTTTTTAAAAACTTCTACAAATTGATTAGAACTGACCTTAGGATTAAATGTCGACTGATTGATTTTTTAGCGATGTATGAATATACATCCTAGTGCCAGTTACCGGTATCCCAGATGTGGGACCTAATGGGTGTCGAGTTTTCCTTGTGGAAGGTGTATTAGCTGTAGGACTACTATGACCAAAAAGAAAGTTGTGGTGTTTAGGTCTAACACTACTAATAGGGAATTTAAGATAGACAGATTTATCTCTTGCTCAAGTAGATGTGTCACCTACTTGTTGGAGTGCCCATGCGGGCTCCAATACGTAGGTCGGACAAAGAGAGAACTGAAAAAACGACTTGAAGAGCACATGAACAACATTAAAAAAGGTTTTAATAAACACAGCCTGTCAAAACATTTTAAACATTTCCATAATAAAGACCCTAGAGGGTTGAAAGTTATAGGAATAGATAGGGTGGGGGGACATTGGAGAGGATTTAATGGGGTTAGAGAGATCTCCCAAAATGAGTCCAAGTGGATTTACCTATTAGACACTCTGTCACCAAAAGGCCTAAAAATCAAGTTTGATTTCAATGGCTTTTTGAGCAACAACTAACCAATACCTTCCCCTCCCCCACCACTTTCATGATATGTATAACAATAATCCATGTGGAAATTAGGCATGAAACAGGATGGTGTATGTTCCACCTATTGTTGGTTATATCTGTGTGTATGATTAATTTTGTTTATTTTTATAGTAGTGCTCCTATCTCATTTTAAATTTGACTCTTGAAACCACTCTTATATGAAGATAATAACAAATATAAAACAAAATTAACATAGGATACACAATACCCTGAATCACGGTTTTAAATAATTTTTTAA